>NC_081182.1:17964158-18264158 GCF_029867415.1 Vicia villosa | reverse complement strand
TCACCATGCATTGTCCAACATGTATAACTTCTATCAATTCCAAACCGTAGTAAATGAGATCCCAACTGATTCCCGTTAACCTTACCCCCGGCATAACAGCAACCCAAGCAAGGACACGGCATTCGAAGCGGGTCTTTGGAGTTCGCAACCGCAAACTCAACAAATTCCCATACCCCTTTCTCGTACTCTTTCGACAATCGGTTTGAATTCATCCATGTCTTATCCATGTCTTAATTAAGCTAAACAACAACGGTCAAACTTCCACTCTTCACAAGTAACCCCTATGGCGAATTCAATTCACAAAGTTAGTAAGTACCTCCTATATTAACTCTCTAAACACATAAAACTAATGTGTTTCTGTCAAAACGCAAAGTATAAACGGAATGAATCCGAAGCAATAAAACGTAACATATATAATCACACAATTTCAGACAAATTCATCATAATACCAGTAATTTGAGAAAGAAATTTACCTCGGATGTTACCGAACTCAAGAAAACGCCAAACGTCGAACTAGGCTGGGAAACGATCAAACTTTCACTATACACAAGTTACCCCTATAGCAAATTCACAAAGTTAGTAACCACCAAGACAAAATCGATTGAACAAAGGAAATCAACAATAGTTTGATGTGTGTACATACTCCTAAATATGTAGTACCAGAGTCAATGATACGAGCTCCAAAGAGATCCAAAGTTATCAATCCAGTCAGACCTATACAAGAAATTCAATTCAATGTATGATTATAATAAGAATGGGTGAATAGCTCATGATGCAGTTAATTAAATACACCACTACTAACACTACTAACACAAGACACACGATGCAGTTAATTAAATACACCACTACTAACACGAAGCTATAAAACTTTTTGCTCAAAAGCAAACCTTATGAATCATCCTTGTCTATATACATTAACTCACTCTTGTTTCATTCTTTACCTTCTCTCTTCCTCATTAATTCAACTCTCATAAGGTATATATTATTACTATTATTATATATTATTTATTATTTAATTTCTCTATGTGCTGTCATTCTCATACTTTACAGTACTTGGCATCCTTGAACAAGCCAATTTATTGTATAATATATACCATCACTCTCAATCTCATACACACACAACATATATATCATAGAGTTATTATATATAAATAAAAGTATATAATATATATTTTATCAAATTCCAAAATCTATATAGCTATGTATGTACTATCCATCTCAAACTTCCAGATATGTATTCATCAAATAGTTCCCTCAATGGAAATAACCTAACATTTTCCTCTAATTCAAGAAATACTCAAGTAAAAAACTCTTGTAGCTGCTGCAAGGCTTCATGTTTCTCCATGACAGTGCCCAACAATTGTATTTGTTAAGAAAAGAGGTAATTCAATTAACAAAATGCTGTGTTTTTGAGTGTAATCTAACAGATTGAGAAACACATACACTTGTTTTATATCTATCTTGCAATTTTCTCTCTTAGAATATATTATTAAACACAACAATCTCATAATGAATCTAAGAGGAAAAGAAAACAACAAAGAACAACAACTGATATTCACAAATACTCACAAACATGAAGCCTTCCAGATATGAAAGCTATGAGAAGTGTGATACCTGGGTGGCGCAAAGCAAGTTGCTACCAGAGGAGAAGAGACGGAGACGAAACGATGGTGGTGGACGGAGGAGAAGAAGTTCGCGCGATGGTGGTGGACGGAGGACCGATAAGGTTGACGGAGGACCGACGACGGTGAGGGGTGGGGTTTCTGGTTCGCGTGCAGAGAGAAAAAGAAAGAGAGAAAGTGAGAAACAGTAGAAGCGTGTTTTTGGTTTTAATTTTAGTAATAAGGCTACTAAAGCGCTTCTGGAAAGCGCTCTCATAGCCTGGGCTATACCAGCGCTTTTGACAAAAAGCGCTCTCATTAAACACCCCTACCAGAGCGCTTTTGAAAAGCGCTTTCGTTCCCCCCACGTTCCCCCCACCTACCAGAGCGCTTTTGTAAAGCGCTTTCGTACCCCCCCTACCAGAGCGCTTTTGAAAAGCGCTCTCATAACCCCCCCTACCAGAGCGCTTCTTAAAAGCGCTTTCATACCCCCCCACTATTAGAGCGCTTTTTTAGCGTGTTTTTTAATTTTGTCTTTAGCGAAGCCTATGCCAGCGCTTTTCCTAAAAGCGCTTTCGTAGGGGTGCTGCTAAAAGCCAAATTTGGCGTAGTGTAACACACCTATCAAATAATTTAAATAAAACCAATTACTCACAAAAATCAAACTATTAATTAATTAATATAAAATATATAATTAATTACTAAAATTGGAGTGTTACACTTTCTCTCCCTATTGAATCCAGAAAGTCTCCATTAATAAATCATAACTGAAGTTGCTAGAATGATGTAACGCTCTTAGCAATCCCTCTCCAATGTAACATGCATAACTGTTGTATTCAATGGTGTAACATTCGCAACCATAGTATTTAAAACTATAATACCCTTAATTAGATAGTGTAATGAATTCAATGATGATTTCGTAACTGACCCATGACCCTCGGGCTAAACCCCGACCGTTACAGATGAGCTACAATCCCGTCATCAGGTCTAAATCGGCTTAAATGCCCACCTAGGATACTACTATCATCCTGGCACCAAATATCAGACCAGATTTCTATTGGATAGAACCTCGTTTGCTTTTGAATCTGGTTTGGATGGTAACTCACACATGAGAATCGACATTGTAGGTTAAAATTCTGGGATGTACATAAGTCCCTAAAGCACGAGGCTTGTAAGGGTGTAGTATTTTGAGTTTATTCCGGATCACATAAACATAATTTAGGGTTGTGCATTCGAGTAAGCTCCCCGTAAATCCGTGGTCTTGACGATGAATCGGTTCCTGGGGGTTTCATCCTGACGTACATTAGGAATATTTACGACTTTAATAAAGTCGGAAAAAATCTCAACTTTAATGGAAAACTGGAGAACCCTGGTAGGTTCGTGAAGTAGCGAAATCAAAGAGACCATGTAGGATCTTGACCCGTTGACGTCATAGAACCCGGTAGGTTTTAGACATAGAGAAGTCGAGCCCCGGTAGGATCTCGACCTGTAGATGTTGTATAACCTAGGTAAGTTCTAGACATGGGGAAGTTGGAGAGTCCCAATGGGATATTAATATGTTGACGTTGTAGAATCCAATAGGTGCTAAATATAGATAAGTTGGAGAATCCCGGTGAAATCTTGTCCTGTTGAAGTCATAGAACTCAGTAGGCCGGAGAGCCCCAGTGGAATCTCTAGTTGAGTTCCTATTTTAATTATGTCTTAATCAACTTGAGCACAATTTTTCATATCATGTTATTGAGGATGATGTCACACAAGTATGAAAAAAAATCCAAAATTGGTAGTGAACAAATTTAAAAGTTGTATAATAAATTGAGATGAATAAAACTTTAGTTTAGAATAAAGATATATTTAAATTTGATTTTTTATTTTAGTTGGTAGCACCCATATATTTGTTGTTGGTTAATGAGGTTAACTTAAGGTAAAAGTGCAACTAAGGGGAAGCAATTTGAGGTTTCACTAAAAACAAAAGGATATGTGAAAGTTTCCGTTGAGTGAAGTAAAGAAATGATGCGGTCATTTTCTGATCAGTGTTCTTTCATTATCTCACACCTTAATGAAAGTGACACAGCATTCGTGCCACTCACGTACGACAACTCTTTCAAAAACAAAAACAAAAACAAATAATGTTTTATGTCTCTTCTACTTCTATCCCATGCAATTTTAATGGTAAATAAAATAATAATAATTTAAATCTCCAAACAAAATTAACGGTAAAATAAATTGTTTTTCTCTACTCTATTGAAAAGTGTTAGAAGTTATAATAATTGGGTAATATTTTATTGTGGACCACATGCAAATTAGCGACAACGAGATGAAGTCATTCATGATTAAAGCTTGAATGTTACGGCGGTGATCAATATAAGAGTTGAAATTGGAAATTTCCACTATTAGAGCTTTTTTGAAGCGGAAGAGAATTTGCTAACAGTGAAAGTTCTATGAAGCCAATGAGAAATTATTAATAGTTAGACTTTATGAACCTGAAGAAAAAGGAGTGAAATAGATTATAAAAGTTGTAGGATGTAAATGAGTTCTTAAAGTTATGGAAAATCATGATGGAAATGTTATTCAATTTGGCTTCTCGGATCATCTCAAGGTATCACTGGTATTCTTATAATTGCCTCATCCTCTAAACTGCTTCATGATTCCATCAATAAACTTTGTGATAAATTTTCTTTGAACAAGTTGGGTAAACCATAATATTTTATGGGCTTTGAAGTTAATCATCACTCCAATGAATCTATGTTACTCACTCAATTCAAGTACATTAAAGATTTATTGTCAAAACCTCACATGTGTGATGTCAATGGTGTCTCCACGCCTATGCTCAGCCACTACAAGCTAAGTAGACATAGTACTGATGTAAATTTTACCAAGAGCGATATTTTTCCCTCAAACTGTGTAGCACCCTTTCCTTATCCTCTTTGGTCTAGGTTTCCCTATATTTTCTTTCCATAACACCATCAACTATATGTGTGGGAACAAAAGGACCGATTTTCACAACAACCCAAGTATCATAATCACCCCCCTTATAATGATTTTCATCTTCTCTTTTCAATAAGTATACCCCTCTCTCCATTAAAGGATATGAGTTTGTTTAGTGAATCGTTTAAAGTCATTCCTACCTTCTGAGACGATTAGTCTTATAACAAAAATCGGGCTCTGATATCACTTGTTGACCAAGTGACTTCAAACACAAGAGGGAGGTAAATTGTGTTATATGGTTTTTGAAAAACTTTTCGCAAAAGGTTGATTATAAATTGATTAATTTTAAGAAGTGAGTAGAAGTCGAGATTAGACACCGGAAAAATAAAGAGATGAAAGTAAAGAGATAGAGTTAGAGATATCACACTAGAAACTATACTGGTTCGGCCTAAAATCACGCAGCCTACTCCAATCCCAAAGAATTTTTCCTTGAGATTTTCATTATCAGCTTGAGCTTTTCCTCAGTAGAATCAACCAACTACATTCCTTACAAGATTTTTACAAGGTTTAGCTTGCATCCTCAAAGTCAATTACAAATGCACAAGAGAACTAAACTCTTGAATTACAAAATTAGTACAATATAAAACTACACAACTCTCACTATAATTCTTTCACTCTCTCAGCACTAATGCAATGTGTAGTGAAAAAAATTGATTTTAGAAGAAGAATGAGTGAGATAAGAGAGTACTTAGTTCAAAAAAAAATTCTCTTGAAGTGAACACACCACTCTTTTATGAAGGAGAATATTTAGCTATAAAATGCAACGATATATGGGTATGACCGCTCTATAATCGATTAGGTTGCGGCGCTAATCGATTAAACTTAGCCAAAATAGGAATCTCTAAGCCAGGTTTTCTCATTAATTAGTTAATTGGCTTTCTAATTATTAGGAGGCGAACTCGCTCCTTAATTGATTAAAAGAAATCTCGGATCAATTAGACAGCAAGTTTTGATTTCCTAATTGGTAATACACGCTTCTTAATGAGTTAAACACTTATCAGGATTGATTTTTAAAAGGAATGTGAAATAGATGAAGAGATTGAAATATGTGTGTGCGCGCGCGTACGCACACATTGCGTTAGTATAGCAAGACTTAATCTTTCCTAATGTACATATTCCTGATCCGAAAAACTAAAATATTTAATCGCAAGATTTGAAGAGCTTTCACATCTTCAGTTCCTTTCATTATTAACCATTGAATTTTATTTGACTTATTTTACTCTTGAAATTATGTTCTCCCTTTGGAAAGATGTCAAACACAATGTGTAAGACAATGAGTATGACAAGATCAACGCAGTAACAATAAAATGCAGATGAAGTAAATAAAACACAAGGAATTCGTAACACAGCTCAGTGCAATGTCACCAACATCTAGAGGACATTAACCCAATAAAGAAAATTCACTATTAATAGTAAGAGTATAAATTGGTCTTAGATGAACTCTTCTAGTTCAATGTCTTTTTTCTTAATAATACCCGTGAATTTCTATTTAGGATTCCCGATAAATATGAGGACCTTCTAACTTTCCCTCAACAACTATCCCTAGTATTGGAAAGATTACAAAATGTTAGAATGATGAAACTATTACAACTCAAGAAATCAAACTCTATTCCTTTGAATCACAACTATTTGGTGAGCCTTCTACGGTCAGAATTTGACGTGCATATCTTCTACGGAGGGAGTTGTAAGTTTCAATATGGTGAATGACTACAGCCAAGAGGAAATTTGCCAAGAAACCAATGACTTTTAAATGATTATAGATTAAACTGACGGAGCAAAATATAAGTCATTACACCTTAAATTAATAAAAAATGCATAAAACTAGATTTAGATTAGTGTGACTTGAGTTGCGTAATTTTACATGGAAAGATTTTAGGCCTCGTCACCTCGTAAGAATCGAACATGTCATGATCTAAGGCAAAATTTTGCGTGGAAAAATTCCTGAATGTTGCTAATAATACAGATTGAATATGTTTTTGAAGACTTGCAATTTGCAGTCACCAATACATGAATGCTTCTGTTTGCTTTGAGTTGAATAAATATATACACACTTCACTTTGAGAGATGGAACAATGCAAATCCAATTACAGCAGTCCAATCCAATATGACTAAGCAAGTTATTACTTCTGACGAAATCGTGAGACGATCAAGTGTATCTGCATGAAAGAAAATTACACCCAAACCATTATAGTCAATTGTTTGTTGGGAACATCCGAAAACATAAAATAGCTTGCAACAGCAACAATATCTTTCTTTGCTTACAATGTTGTTTTCGGGTTTCCTCCAATAAAGTCCTTGAATAGCAATCACGGCCAAGTTTGAAGATACAAGGACAAATATACTCAAAGAGTGTTTTCCCATCCACTCCAACACACTTGTCAAACGTCTGTGACCGTAAACATCTACCTGCATTGTCGAACCCGTGTTATATATTATCTTAAATTTCCATTGCAAGAGATTATTGCTGCAAAGAAGGATCGGTAGATAATATATCTGCCAGATGGCTCACCAGAACATATAAAGCCATAAATGTGAGACCAGAAGCTGCAGAACTAAGCAGCATATAACTGACTGTGTACAGAGATTTATTTAGAGGAATTCCTGAAAACAGAAAGTTAAATGAATACAATTTTTTCTTTGCATCAGTGAACGTAGACACGGGTTGATTTGCTAAAAACTCTAACAACCGTGATTATGAAGAGAAAACACTCGAATCAATATCAGTGAGTAACAACATACCTAATACAGCCATGAACCATCCGAGGGCCAGAAGTGAAACTGAAAAGCCAAGCCAGTGATTTATGCGTCGTCTGTGGTCCTACAGTATTACAGAAAAGAATAGATCAGCTGCGTCGGCTCTACTGCACAATCAAAGAATGTAGCGCCAAAATAAGTTTAGGGGGGAGGGTGTGGCTACACCACTGAGTTAAAATTTAAAATTAAAGAACTCATAAAATGGAAAATGCTAAAATTTTACATGGCATACAAGTTTCAGTTAATTCAATACATGATCTCACCTCTAAATGGGCAAGAATGTGACCGTATTGGAGTCCAATTATGCATGAAACTGCAGCTGTTATGGAGCTGAAAACAAATGAAAAGGATTATGATTTATAAACTGTCTTCTGTCAGTACCGATCAACATAACTTAAATATTAATATAAAGTGTTGTAATATCAATATTATTATTATTAGAATATTTGAATATCATACAGCTCATAATACAGCTCATTATGAGCTGCTGTCCTGTACAGGTCATTATGACTAAATTAGCATTTATAGGGAGAATAATTACCGTTCCCTTATTTAGATAGATTTATAGTCTATAAATACCTCTTATGTATTCTTTACAAAATATATAAAAATATTCCATATTTCTACATGGTATCAGAGCACCCGATTCTAGGGGCTCTGCTTCCGCGCTCAAAACACTAGCCGTTCTTATTACGGTCCTTTTTTTTTTTTTTGAGGTTCCCTTTCTCTTGGAACCCTAGTGAACTCGGTGACTTTGTAGCCGTCGTGCACCGCTCAACCGCCGGTGCAGATCCGAACTGTTTCACCTTCATTGCTGTTTTTCAGGACAGCCTTCATTGTTGTACCTCTGTTTTTCAGGACAGCCTTCATTGCTGTACCTTTGTTTCTTGCTGTTTGCAGCCTTTGATTGTTTGGTTGTCAGCTTTGTTGGTGTTTCTCGTTGGCAGCCCTTCAATCCTCTCCTAACAGTAGATCTCAATCCTCTCCGGGCTCGAGACGGTTTGTTTCTCTTTATGGACTCCTTAAGTAAGTTCTCTAACACTAGTTCTCTAACCATGACTGGTAAGAACTCTAGCTTCTTAGCTTTAAATGCCTCTTGTTCTAAAGATATCTGGATTATTGACTCTGGTGCAACCGATCACATGACTCCATATATGTCATATCTCTCTTCTTATTCACCTTTACCTAATAAACGCCATATTACCGTTGCAAATGGGTCCCAAACCCCGATTGTCGGATCTGGTAACATTCGCCTAAGCCCATCTATCCATCTAAATCATGTGCTTCATGTCCCTAAGCTTTCTAACAATCTTTTGTCCATCCATAAACTCACTAAAGACTTGAACTGTGCTGTGACCTTTTTTCATTCTCATTGTGTTTTTCAGGACCTTGCCACAGGGAAGACGATTGGAATTGCTGAGGAACAGAACGGGTTATATTGTCTACCTCATAAGGAAAGCAAGTGTCATCAGGCTGGTTCAGAGTCATGGGCAAATACTCAAATATGGCTCCAACACAGGCGTCTTGGACATCCTCCTTTCCGCATGCTCAGGTCTTTATTCCCTCACTTATTTACCAAAGTGTCGGCTGATTCCTTTCATTGTGATGTGTGTCAGTTTGCCAAATCCCATCGAGCAACCTATTCCCCTAGTGATACTAGGAGTGTCGAACCCTTTGATCTTGTCCATTCTGATGTATGGGGGCCTTCATCCATTTCCAATATTTCTGGTGCAAAATGGTATGTTACTTTTATTGATGACTGTACTCGGGTTACATGGGTTTTTCTTATGAAAGATAAGTCTGAAGTATGTCAATTGTTTGTTAACTTTTTTCAAATGGTTAAAACACAGTTTGGGAAACCTATTAAAAGGTTACGGTCAGATAATGGTAAGGAGTATGTAAACCAAAATCTTCACAATTTTCTCAAAACTAATGGTGTTGTTCATGAGTTGACTTGTGTTGACACTCCACAACAAAATGGGGTTGCTGAAAGGAAAAATCGTCATCTTCTTGAAATCACCCGAGCATTACGCTTTCAAATGAATGTTCCTAAATTTTATTGGGGGGAAGCTGTCTTGACCTCTGCTTATTTAATCAATAGGTTACCTTCTAGGGTGTTATCTGGTGTTAGTCCTGTGCAGGTCCTGACTCGATTTTATCCGTCCGTGCCCATTATGTCAAGTCTTCAGAATCGTGTATTTGGTTGTTCTGCCTTTGTCCATGTTCATGGTTCTCATCGGGGTAAGTTAGATCCTCGAGCTATTAAATGTATCTTCATGGGATATGCTTCAAATAAGAAAGGGTACAAGTGTTATCATCCTCCTAGTCGTCGTGTCTATATATCCATGGATGTTACTTTTCAGGAATCTGAGTCTTTTTATCCTAGTCCTCAGCTTCAGGGGGAGAATAATCCAGAAGCCGAGTCTTCAGAGTTGTCTGTCCTTCCAGTTATTCCTCTAATGCAGGACCCAGAGCCGTTTCCTGAGTTGTCTGCCCTTCCAGTTACTCCTCTAATGCAGGACCCAGAGCCGTCTCCTGAGTTGTCTGTCCTTCCAGTTATTCCTCTAATGCAGGACCCAGAGCCGTCTCCTGAGTTGTCTGTTCTTCCTGTAATACATGAGCCCTTGATGCCTAATGAAGAAGGTGGTGATGTACCAATACCGGTGCAAAATAATGTTGACAAATACAAGTTACAGTTCCAGCGAAAAAGGTGGAAAGGTAAACCCGTTCTGCCCCAACAAGTCCAATCGTCTGAACCTGAGGTAAGTGTTCCTAACCCTGAGCCTAGTAATTTTTGTGAGCCAAACCTTGATGACCTACCTATTGCTTTGAGAAAAGAAAAAAGGTCTTGTACCAAATACCCTATATCTCATTTTGTGTCTACTGAAAAGCTTTCTGTGCAGCATCAGAGTTTTATTTCAGCTATTGACTCTATTAGAGTTCCTGCATCAGTACAAGAAGCATTGAAGGATAAGAACTGGATTCGAGCCATGAATGAAGAGATGCATGCACTAGAGAAAAATGGGACTTGGGAGATTATTGAGAAGCCAAATGACAAGAGGCCAGTAGGCTGTAGGTGGATATATACGGTAAAATACCGATCCGACGGCACACTCGACAGATATAAGGCGAGGCTAGTTGCAAAGGGATACACCCAGACCTATGGAATTGATTATGAAGAGACCTTTGCTCCAGTAGCAAAAATGAACACGGTAAGAATCATTCTTTCCTTGGCAGCTCACTTTGATTGGGAGTTGCAACAGTTTGATGTGAAAAATGCTTTCTTGCATGGAGATTTGGAGGAAGAGGTGTATATGGAGATCCCACCCGGATACGACCCTACTTCAGGAAGTAATAAGGTTTGCAGGTTAAAGAAGGCCATATATGGGCTCAAGCAATCACCTCGGGCTTGGTTTGGAAGGCTCACTCATGTAATGGTGTCATTGGGTTATAAACAAAGCCAAGGTGATCATACTCTCTTTATAAAGCATGCTCAAAATGGTAAACTCACTCTTTTGTTAGTCTACGTAGACGATATGATCATAGCAGGTAATGATGAATTTGAGAAGAAGAACTTGAGGAAGGAGTTGGCAGCTCAGTTCGAAATGAAAGACCTTGGAAAGTTGAAATATTTCCTAGGTATGGAGGTAGCATACTCAAAACAAGGCATTTTCATTTGTCAGAGAAAATATGTCCTTGACCTTCTCAAAGAGACTGGCAAGTTGGGTTGTAAACCCACCAGAGTGCCTATAGAGCAAAACCACAAGATTGGGAGTGATGAGGAAAGCCCAAGGGTTGATAAAGCTCAATACCAGAGACTTGTGGGAAAACTCATTTATCTATCTCACACCAGGCCTGACATAGCTTATCCAGTTAGTGTTGTCAGTCAATTCATGCATGACCCTCAGGAGAGACACTTACAGGCAGTGGATAGAATCTTGCAGTATCTAAAGATGAGCCCAGGAAGAGGACTATTGTTCAAGAAAAGTGAGCAGTTGTCTATGGAGGTTTATACTGATGCAGATTATGCAGGGTCGGTTGTTGACAGGAGATCCACCACTGGATATTGTATGTTTCTAGGTGGAAATTTAGTGACATGGAGGAGCAAGAAACAGAATGTAGTTGCCAGATCAAGTGCAGAGGCAGAGTTTAGAGCCATGGCTCAAGGAGTATGTGAATTGTTGTGGATGAAGATCATTCTAGATGACTTGAAAATAAAGTATGAAGCTCCTATGAGACTTTTCTGCAATAATAAGTCTGCCATTAGTATTGCTCACAATCCAGTCCAACACGACAGAACAAAGCATATAGAGATAGACCGACACTTCATCAAAGAGAAATTGGATAGTGGTCTTATTTCTACACAGTATGTTCCATCAGGACTTCAGTTAGCTGATGTGCTCACCAAAGGACTTCCCTTGGAGCGGTTTCGAGATCTTACTTGCAAGTTGGGGATGATAGATATCCATTCCCCAACTTGAGGGGGAGTGTTGTAATATCAATATTATTATTATTAGAATATTTGAATATCATACAGCTCATAATACAGCTCATTATGAGCTGCTGTCCTGTACAGGTCATTATGACTAAATTAGCATTTATAGGGAGAATAATTACCGTTCCCTTATTTAGATAGATTTATAGTCTATAAATACCTCTTATGTATTCTTTACAAAATATATAAAAATATTCCATATTTCTACATAAAGCATATAACTATCATATAAATTTCTGCTAAATTAATATTCATTGTTCAACTACTCAACTATCTATAGAGATTTGAGAATCAAAAAGGTGTAAACAGGGGGAAATAGTAGATTCTACCAAACTGTGAAGTGATAAACTTTCATACAAATGTGAAGTAGACTAGTTACCTCAAAATGCCTTCTGGGTCAAAAGGGGCGTGACACCATGATGGTGAACTATCTGAAACTTGGCCAGTGCTAGACATATTGCACTCCTGAAAGTTACATAATCAAGGTATTAACATATCAAAGTATGTTGTAAACCATTGAACAAAGAAATGGGACCATTTATAAGATACCTTAAGATTTCTATAAACAGGCTTTTTGTATAGATGGTCAAGACCAAGAATATACCGATCGATCATTCCAGCAGAATTACAGGCAGGTCCAAGATCTCCTCTCACCGAACAATTCACCTGATATAGAGTTGAAATCATTGCAAGAATTATAAATTAAATATTTTGAATTTCATCGACAGTATGGCTTACAGCAAAAGAAACTATTGAGAAAATCTCAAGTCTCGCATACATTAAAGATAAAGTCAGACTAGAGTTTATAAAGCGTGACAACCCTCACTTTATAAGTCAGTTTTGTAAGCATGAGTTGGTAAAATATAAAAAACTAATAGAATCTTGAGCAAGACTAACATATTACTATTGGAAACAATGACTTACCCATCAGTTCTAGTTTGAACAACATTACATGTACATTTTCACAATAACCCTAAAACAGGTGTCTTAGACTAGCAACTTTTTTATATTATGCAGCACATAAAATTCAAAACAAACAAAAAATTGCAGAACAAAATAGATAATTGAGAATAAAGCATGCAAACGCGTAGCCTACCCTCACCTTGTAAACATTGCCACTGTCAAATGGAGGCAAAGAAGAGGTAGCAGCTGATACATCAAACTGCCAATTTGGAACATATAGACCATACAATAATCCGGAGTAAATTGCCAACAATATCACTGCTACAAACCTGCATAAAAAATATCTATGAATTTAGGAGGAAAGGAAAAACTATATAAAAAACAAGTATGAACATATTGACTTCAATGCTCAATGAATACACATTGCAAATTTCAATCAATGTGAAACCACACCTTTGAAAATTCAGTTCTATACAAACCACAAGGTGTTAATTAAAAAGTTAAACTTTTAAAGAAATTGAAATCTTACCAATGCCAATAGTAACTTTTGAAGAAACCCATTTCTTTCCATCTTAGAGTCGGAAGCCAGATCTCGCATAAAGCAGCAACTATATAACCAATAGATATCCTCTGTATATATTCATAGTTCACCATTTCAAATTGTCACAACAATGAGCAAACTCGGCACGAAATTGAAATATGAAAGATTATACTACCTGTAAAACTCCAAACCATCTTATAGTTTGAATGTCAACACCATAAGTCAAGGAAGTTATCCCATGAAAATAACCACCTGAAATGATAATGATTTTTGTTATCAAACATGTAAAACTCTGACTAAGTAATATAAGGTAGTTATTAGTTAGTTACTGACCTTGAAGAAGAATGCCAAGAATAAAAAGTTGAAGTGATCTAACTAATGCTTTCCATGTAGCTTGTTTTCTCTCTGGCCTTCTCTGACATTTTTTTATACAAGAAATAAATTACAAATAAATAAAAAAATTAAAACATTAAAATCTATCTATAAATTTAATTTTTAGAAACATAATAAAAATTATACAGAATTGAAAAAGGATAATGTGTGGATGGAGTAAAGAGGTACCTTATAAACAAGTGCGAGTGAAATTCCAACGAGGAAGAGAAAAAAAGGCATGACTAAATCAGCGAGGTGAATGCCATTCCATGGAGCATGAGAAATTAAGGGGAAGATAGATCCGCCATAATCAACGAATATCATAAGCTGCAATGTAATGTGAAGAATGATAAATAAATTTTGTAGATTAGTCAAACAAGTAAAGAGAAACGTTGACCGGAGAGAGAGAAAAAGGTTACAAAAACAGAAAGTCCACGGAAGACATCAACGGAGGCGACTCGGGGGAGTCTGGCGTTTTGTTTAAGGTGAGTTGACTCGGAATTGAGCAGCAGCGGTTGTGGATCCGCCATTTTTTCTCTTTCAATCACTGTACGGACGGTGGAGCTTCATTCATTCATATGATAAAAGAATTGGAAATGGATTAAGTTGAATGGAACAAAGCAAAAGCAACAAGTATTTTGGACGATTCTGCTTTATCTTTTATTTTTATTTTTAGTTTTTTAAATTAGTGAAATTGGATTGGGTGTTGGGGAGAGCGTTAGAAGGTGAGAAGAGAAGACGGCGTGAATGAGAAAATATAGGAACATGCCTTCTTGTCGCCACCTGATTGATTATCTTATGTATGTCCATCTGGTATCGGAGACCAAAGCCAATTATATCTTCTAATTTATTCTTTACAATTATTGGAGGTTATTATCTCTTACTAAAGCGGTACTAGTACCTTATAAACAAGTGCTAGTGAAATAATTTGGTTTATCTTTTGCAATTATGCTCCAATGGAGGTGTAATAATATATATATATATATATATATATATATATATATATATATATATATATATATATATATATATATATAAAAGAAATAAAAACACTATTTCGTAACTGCATTTTTTTTTTGGTTTTGTTAAGGATTTTGAATTCAAGGAGATAGATGAAGTTCTAAAATTCAATCTTCAAGAAACACATAGAGTTGATAAAGATGGAAGATCTATTTACATAGAAAAATTGGGTTTGGTTGATTCTAACAAGCTAATGCAAGAAACAATAGAGATATGTTACCATGTAAGATTAAAAATTATATAATAAATGATTAAATATGTAAAAAGCTTTCACATAATTCTAATTATATCATAATTGATCACGGCTTCAGAATCATGATCATGGTTGCAGGTAAATGAAAATAAAACTCAAAGTGGTGCTGAGATTAACTTAGTGTTAAAATTTCAACAAACATTTAGGTTAAATCTGTTGCCTTTGATTCGGGTGATATGTTAGTTATTGCCAATTTGTCATCGCGTGCGATAAGTCTTTGGGTTTTGGAAGAATCAAATAGGACGTTTAGTGTTTACTTAGACTTTGTTTGGACTGATGGAATCGGATGGAGCGGAGCGAAATGGAATGGAATAAAATGATATTCCGTTGTTTGGATAATTTAAAAACAGATGGAGCGGAGCGGAAATGAGTGGTATGGATTCCATTCCATTCCATCACTTACCACCATATTCCTTCCCCTCCGATTTGAGCGGAATGAATAATTTGTCTTATTCCGTTCTAAAATTTCCAAACAATGGAATGGTACATTCGTTCCGCTCCGTTCCACTCCGCTCCATTCCATTCCGCTCCGTTCATTTCGTGATATCCAAACATACCCTAAGTACCATTTTAAGTTTTAAGAATTGTTAATATGATTTGATATTTTTGTCATTGTTATTGAATGTATGCCCTTTTTTATCCTTGCTCCAAATGATAAATTCATGCATTTTGCAGTCTCATGTTACGCATAAGTTACAGTCAATTTCAAATCTTTCTTTCCATTTATTCAGGCATATGTGCAATAATTAGAGAGCAGTAGACGAAAATTGACTCAACTGAAGCAAGAGCTACAACAAGCATGCCAGTAGGTTCGATTTTGCTATTTTATACGTCATTCAAGATCAGATACTTAACTATTTGAAGCACTCTTTCTTTGTGGTTATTGTAAATCTGATTATGTTGCTATATAATGCAATAATTTGGTTTTTAATATTTTCTAGGGAATTTTTACTTAAAGCATTGGAGAGCGGACTCATACATTGAGTGGAAATGGTATTTAGTCTTCTTCTCTTGCCTCCAATTATATGCCGAAAGAAGTTGATAGCATGGGTGACCACAACCTCATGGGCGAAGTTTTACTGTGGTTAATGCATTTTTTCAGAACCTAATTTGTGTTAATGATCTCGGTATGCATGCGCAATGACATTTGATGCAGAATATGCATGATGGTTAGAAGAGCAAAATAAGCAAACCAATGAGCTAAGGGTTGCAATAAACAATATTCTATTCGCCAAATTTTATACATTTGTTTATTTAAAACTTTATGTATTTGTTTTAAACATTCTAACAATTTTCATAAAATCAAATTAATGTTGTTTCTGATTTTCATAGTTCGATTTTAAAGTTATAATTTTTATGTCATGATTTTTTTGTCTGACCTTATTTTTAATTGTCTTGTAGTTTTTGTGGTAATATTTTCAGTTTTTGTACACACATCAACAATTGTAGCAGTAACTCCTCATGTGTTAAAAGTACATAACGAGAATTAAGATCATGTCCATGTGCACTTATCCTTTCAACACCAGTTGCAAATTTTTGTGCTTATACAGCAGTTGCTACGTCCAGTCTTCTGATCAAAGGGGGGCAATCTCTTGAAACACTGGAAAAAAAATTAAGATCACGACTTTTGACAAAATGGGCACCATAAGAAAGGGTGAATTTGCGGTGACAAATTTTCAATATCTTTCGGATGACATTGATTTGAACACATTGCTCTACTTGTGAGGATGACCCTTATTTACCTGTATAACTTTATCCGAAAAAGGTGGTAGAATTTGAAAATTTTCCTAGAGAAGGAATCTACGGAAAAATTTACGAGAAAGTTATCTACATTGGAAATAAAAGAATGCTACGAAAGCAGGATCTAAAATATGTGAAAGATCTTTCCTACTATGTCACTTCCTGTTTGAGGCCAATTAATAATGATATACTATGTAACACAGTTTTCCTGATTGGCCTTGTGCATGCTGACTTCTTTGAAGAGCTAACCATTTGCAAAATTATGAAAAAAGGGAGGAGTAATGAGGAAAAGTGGTGTATCTGCTATGTGCAGGTAAATCTGGTGTTTGTTTAGTACTTACTGTTCAAGAAGTGCTAGTGTTGTGCTTCATGCTAGAGCATCGGGTAGGACATCTGGCCTTTGTATGTGGGCAAATAAATATGAAAGTTAGGTGACTTGTGTTAGTAGATTTTACATATCTTAATCATTAACTACTAACAGTTTGAGTTATGCACGACTAAGTTATGAATGATTGCATGCTAATGATTGTTAGTTAGTAGGACTGTATGCTACTAGCTATGTACTAATTGGGTACATGCATGACTAAGTCTGTGAATGATTGCATGTTTGATTGTCTGTTTGGTTTAGAGCAACTGAATGGATTTGTGTAAACATTTGATCTTAATGCT
Organism: Vicia villosa; assembly: GCF_029867415.1. Classification (NCBI taxonomy): domain Eukaryota; kingdom Viridiplantae; phylum Streptophyta; class Magnoliopsida; order Fabales; family Fabaceae; genus Vicia; species Vicia villosa. The sequence continues at coordinate 18,246,825 of NC_081182.1, read as the reverse complement.
ACTAATTGTTGCCAATGTGCTTAAACTCTGATATATTGAAGAAAGTTATTGCTGCTGACTGAAAGCTCTGATGAAGACTAGTGCTGCTGCTAGTGGATGAAGGGTAGTGATTCTACTAGTTGTCACTTGTTATGTTATGAACAAAGCGTCATGTCTTTAAGATTTGAACAAGTGTTATATCTTAAAGAGATGTTTTGCCATAATTTGGCAAAGGGGGAAATTGAAGTTCATTATGAAATGGTCCTTTACATTGATTGCATTTTACAAAACAACAACATGAAAGAAGTGTTCAAAGTGTTTAAGTTGTTCTAGCTTGCTAAAGCTGTATGGTTGTGTGGAAGGGACACATGTTGTTTTAGTTGCTAAATTTATTCAAGTTGCTCTAGCTTACTAAGAATTTATTTTTATTAGGTTAACAATATGATTATATGATTTGTTGGACAATTGTGAAGATCAAATCAAATTTAAAGAGATTTAAATTTGAATTTGGACCAAACCAAATCATATTTTTGTTGTTGGAGATATTCAAGCATTCAAGTATTCATTGAAGATCTTTTAGAGTGCTACATTTTGTGTAGTGTATTCCACGCTAATGCCCTAATAGGATTGATGTAGAATCTATATGTACACCTTTACATTTAAGAAACTTAGCATAGAAGGTTTGTCTAGTTGAGTTATAAAATTTAACATCTTTCAATGAGTTGATTAAAGTTGATCACTAGGTTTTAGTGGTTGTAATTGTAACACCTTAAACCCCGAAACATAATTTAAATTAATTAAACGAGAATGTTGGTTGTTCAATGATTTTTGTGCCATTGCTTAGTTTCTGTATCTGAAATGTCACCCATGATTTCAGGAACATGTTTTTCAACATTCTGCACTATAATGTTGGTGAGATGCTGGTATAATATGGGGTCTCCCCCTAGCAATCATCTTCCTCCCAACACATTTCTTTCTCATAGTATTATCACCAAATTTAACATGGTTTCTTTCTCCTATAAAGTATCTAGTGCTTCTGCTATCAAAATAACAATCTTCACAAAAAATACCTTATGGGAGGTATAAATATGAACAAGAATATTAGGCTTACCACACCAAACTTTTTGATATTTCCTTTGAAACTTGTTACCTGACATTGTTCATTCTGTTTTCTGAATATGAGTAACACACATATTCTTTGAGTTTGATGACTCACCAATATATATATATATATATATATATATATATATATATATATATATATATATATAACATCTTTCATGTCTTTGATGTGAGTAGTGAAAGTCACAACATTGTTTGCTTGATTAGATTCACCTTCCTTATCATTAGTGACATTGTATATTTTTCTTTGTTTCCTTGAAAAACGTGAGTATTCAGTTTCAATGTCCAAAATCTTTGCATTATAGACATTTGACCCAATTGATATTTTCACCACCTATTCCTTTAAGCTGAAAGTTACAGTTCTTGAAATAGTGTTGTTGATTGTCTTGAACATTTGTAGAGACATTACTCATATACCTCATATCTAGTTTTCTTAATATTTTACTAAAGATCTTAGCAAGCCTGAGATTTTCTTTAGTATCATAATCTACTTAGTCTTCACAATCTTCATAATTGTCTTCAGCTATATTCTTTGAAGGATTCTTAATACCATTCAAAATATATGTCCGATGAACTACTCCTCCTTCTTTGATAATCTCCATCTTGAACATAATAAGAACCTTGGAACACACCCAAACAAAACAGGGTGCCTTCTCTGATGCAAATTGAAATTTTGTTCTTCATATGGAGGGATGTCAAAAACAATGTCTGACCCAATGTGTTTGACAATATACTTACGCGGCAGATATAATAATAGCAAAAATACTAGTAACTAATGAATTATTAGTCTTGTTCGGTGCAACGTCACCACATCTGAGGGACATTCAACCAAAGAAAGGAAATCCATTCTCCATTGTAAAAGTACAAATGTTCAACGTCTCTCTTCCTAATATTACCCGTGAATTTCTATTAAGGACTTCTTATATATCAACTTCACTCCCTAATAGTCAAAAGGACAAATGAGCTTACTATGAATTCCCCCAATTCAAGACCACTTTGCTAATACTACCCATGAAGATTTGTTCAGGCCCCCCTAAGTAAGAGACCCCTCTCACTTTCACTCAAACACTCTCCCTGTGTTTGGACAATTACAATATGATTGAAAGATGGAACAACTAAAGACACACGAATATTTTGTTCTCCAGCTTACAGAATTAGTATCTACGAACAAAATATTACAACAAAAACTCAAAGACAAGACTCCACAAAAACTCTCTTATAAATTAGTTTTTTCTCTAAAGTTATGGGTTTCACAAAGGAGATGAACTCCTTATGTAGCCACAAATGTCTAACTCCAAAAGCCCATCATGAATTCTTTCACACTTCTAAAAGGCACATGAGATCATTCTTCAATAATGATGATATCTAATCTTGATTGATCCCTTTGAATAAATATGAATCTCTTGATCCTTCTTGTTGTATTTGATTCATATCACATCCTCCAAGAAAAACGCATGATCAATCAAATCTTTATTACAAAGATTAAGATCCTTGATTGATACAAATTAAGCATTCCACATGCAATCTTGTTAGAATAAGATATTTTCCAAATCAAATAAAATTCTGAATCTTGAACAAATCAAATAAAATCTTTACTTGATATAAATTACAATTTCAGCTTCTCAAGTAAACGATTTAGAATAAATCTCTTGCAGAAACTAAATCATACTTTAATAAAGATAGAAGTTTAAGTGCAAATCCAAATCTTATAATTAAAACATATCTAATTAAATCTCTTCATGGAATAAATCTTCAATCAATATTTTTGCATATCCAATTTCAGTACAATCTTGAATAAAATAAATTTGAAACAAATTTTTCTTTAATATGAATCCAATCAAATCAAATATTCTTATTTGAATAAAATCTTGTCCAAATTGATTTAGATTAACTAAAGTAAACTTCTCATTATACCATAAGTAATACGAATTTTCTAACCAAATACTAAAGCGATCAAGTAATGCAGAATGAGCAGTCTACGTATCAAGATGTCAAACAACATGTTCTAGACATCTTGCTAAACAAGTTGCTTACAACCAAATCTTTTTATCAAACAACTTTAGCAGAAACTTGGACTTCAACAAATCTAAAGTGAATGAGAATTCAATCAGTGTAGCACACATATCAAGATGTCACGCAACATGTTCCAGTCATCTTGCTTCCATTTTACCTATAAAAAAAGAAAATCAAAAGAACAACAGACAAAAATACATCAATAATTATGAACAATCCATTTTCAATCACTGAGGTTACAGAACTTTAATCACGCCTTAAAAGTATCAGGCTCATCATTATGTTAGCAAAATGAGTTGGTACATATATGTCATGACACAAATCACAAACAAATGCAAATAGTGACATAGCGATCCAACAAAATGCTTAAACTTCCACCTCATATTTGAGCTTCAAGTCTAACGGACCAAAAGTACCACATCGGTGCTACACCCCAGCTTAGAAAAATTCCATCTAAAAAAAGTATAAAATATTTTCACACTTTAATACTTTTTAGGTTAAATATGTTTTTGGTCCTTGTAAAATTAATAAATTTTATTTATGATTCCTATAAAAATAGACATGTTTTGGTCCTTACAAAATTATTATGCCATTAGTTTTAGTTTATGTTGTTAAATCAATATATATTTTTGAATAATTATTTTACAGACATGTTTAGAAAGTTATAAAAAGTTTATCGAAAAAAAAGAAATTTAAAATTTGATTTCTAAGTCGAAATTTTTATTACTTTTATCATTATCTTTTGAAATTTTAAAAAAATTATATTTAATTCTTCTCATTTTAAAAAATTTTAAATGATGAAAAAATATTTTTTAGTATTCTAAATATGTATGAAAAAATTTAAAAGTCTAAGAATAATTAAACAATTTTAAAATATAATAGGGACCAAAACTAAATCTATAAAAATTTTATAGGAATCAAAATATATCATTTTTTTATAGAAACTAAAAATAAGATTTGAGATATTTATATGCATTACATATTAAATAGCTAAGAATTTATGGGAGTTGTGTAATGGTATGACTATGAGCCTAAGTAGGTATTCTGGACTGGGCCAAGATTCGGCCCAATCTAGTTTCGGCCCACTTAGCATTGGAAGCCCAAACCACTCCATGTCCCATAAAGAGCAATCAAGTGCTCGTCTTCACCGTGCCCGGCACAAGCGCTTCCCGTGAGCAGTCTAGTGCTCGGCATGGCGCTCCCCGCGAGCGCTTTCTCCACTGGGGACCCCTTTCTCCTCGTAGGATTCCTTCACTTCCAACCCCCCGAATAATACGGAGTCCACGTGGTTCCTAAAAGACCGCGTCTCCCTTGAACTTCGGAGCGGTTAACCAGGACAGAGGACACTCACGCACCTCCGGTATTTCCGCCCAGGAAACCTGTCAGTCTCCTAGTTGGGCCTGGAAATCCAGCCCAATAGCGAGATCATGGCCCAGCGCTAGGGGCTATAAATACCCTCTTTCACTAGAGGGTCAGGTATTCAATTCTTTCTGACCTTTAGCTTGTACTTGCACTCCTTTGCTCGTCTTCTTACTTTGGCATCGGAGTACCTTGCACGTACACCCCACCTTTCACTTCACAAAGATCCAACACCCGAGCAGGCCTTAATGATCCGTCTGATCAGGTACGATCAGTGGCGCCGTCAGTGGGAAACCAAGCTTCCCCGTCTTTAACGAACAAAGATCAAAGCTAATTCATCCTGCGATCATCATGGCCGGCAACAACAACACCAACCAAACTCCAGATCCCTTCCACCTCGATCCTCTCATTCACGGTACCCCTATTGAAGGACATAATCGACATCGACGAGAGTGACAACAGCCCCCTGCTGACGGGCAAGGGAGACCAAGGCATGAAATCCCCCAACCCAGCAGGAACGAGCAAGCTCAAAACAACAGGGGCGAGCAAGCTAACAACAGGGGCGAGCAAGTTCAAAACAACAGGAACGAGCAGCCTCAAGTCCATAATAGGCCAGAGCAAGCTCGAAACCAGAACAACGAAGCTGACTCCAAGGACGGGCAACGAGCCTCTTCCTTCACTCACACCTCCCAGAGGTAGAGAACCCAGTATGAGGACGACCAAGAAGAAGTCGATGCCCCCGAGGACACTGAGTCCACCATTGTCCTCTTGCTTGCGGCCCTCAAGAAGACCAACCGCCTCATCCAACAACAAAGTGAGCGGATCGACAGGCTGGAAAGGAAGCGACGATCGCGGTCTCCCCCGCGGAGACGCCACCGATCGCGTTCCCCCTCCTCCTCTCGCTCCCCGCCGAGGAGGCATCGCCGCTGATCACCTTCATCCTCGCGCTCCCCACCCAAAGGTGCCGTCGTCGAAGATCCTACTCTCGCTCTCTTCCGCGAAAGAGCAGGAAGAACCAGAAGCCTGAGGTGGAAGAAACTGGAAGTCTTTCTCCTGATCAAGATCACCGAGGCCCCACCAAGATCGTGGTGAAGACCCACGAGCGTTCTCCTCCCGAGGACAATCGCAAAACCTCTGGAAAATCACAAGAAAAACCTCGGCGAAAACACAGCAACCGTGGAAGACACTCAACCTCCCCCGGACCAAGTGACGAGGAAGACTTCCGCAGCCCACTATCGGAAGAGATCCGACGAGCCCGCCTGCCCCGGGGAATGGAAAAACCCCTACCCTGGATCCCCATGACGGAACCACTGATCCGGACGACCATATCCGGAGCATCGGAGCCGTCATGGATTATCACGTGGTCCGAGGATCCATCAAATGTTGGATATTCCCAACCACGCTCAGAAAGGGAGCAATGACCTGGTACAGGAACCTTCCTCCCAACTCCATCCACTCCTGGGCAGAGCTCAAGAAACTCTTCTCCAACCACTTCACGGCCTCCCGCCGACAACCGCAATCTGAAGCAACCCTCAAAGCTGTCATCCAGGGTACCGACGAACCTCTCCGAGAATATCTCGACAGGTTCAACAAAGAGGCCGTCTAGGTGCAGACCACTGACCATATGAAGAGGTACCTCCTCGAACGAGGGCTCCTCCCAGGGAGCGACTTCAAGAAGGCCATCAAAATTGAGAAGGTGCGCACCATGGACGCCCTCCTCCTCAAAGCCCAAGCTTACATTGCTTTCGAGGAAGGCGAAGCAGCCGTGAAGAAGGCCTCAAGAGGCAATGACGCTGCCCGCAATTCAAACCAAGACTGCTCTCTTTCACGCCGAGGCCACGAAAAGAGAAAAGATGACCGGTCCCGCGACGCAAAAGAACATAGGGGGCCATCTGGTCGTTTCAATGAGTACACCCCCCTGATCGTGTCACGCGAGCGTATTCTGTCCGAGTGCAAGAGCACCGAGTTCAAAAATTCCAACGTCAAGCCGCCGAGGCTAAACCCCACCTGGCCGGGGACCGAAAAATCTAAATACTGCAAGTATCACAAGAGTCATGGGCATCTGACCGACGAGTGCATACACCTTAAGGATGCCATCGAAACTTTGATTAAGGAGGGTCGTCTGTCTAAATACATGAAGAAGGGAGAATCTTCCCGGAGAGAAGGACCTAGGAACTCTGACGAGGACAATTCACCAGATGGCCGACCATTGCAAGTTGCTCTATCCATCACGCGACCAGAGGACTACATACCTTCAGTTGGAGCAACCTCCGCTCTGAGCGCATGGGAAGGATTCCCGACCGCAATGGTCATCTCTAATGGCGGGGATCCAGGTTCTCTCACGATCAGCTCCGTAAAGAGAAAGTTCGACGAGCTGATCAGCGCCAACTCAGACCTCGGCCCAACCCTCTAGAAGTTCAGAGAGAAGTCAGACCCAATCACCTTCTACCTCGAAGAGCTCCCCGCCGGAGCCCTAAATGCTACAATCCCCCTACTCGTTCGAGCGAGGATGGCAAATTTTGATGTCCAACGGATCCTGATCGACAAGGGAAGCTCGGTCGACATCATGTATTCTCATCTTTTTCAGACCTTCAAGCTGGACGACTCCCACCTCACTCCGTATGTAGGCTCCGACCTCCAGGGTTTCAACGGGACGACCACCAAACCCTGGGGATACATCGAACTGATAGTCACTTTCGGGGAAGGAGAAGCTTCCAGACAGGTTAAGACACGATTTCTGGTGATCGACTGCAAGACTCTCTACAACCGTATCATCGGACGCCCCACTCTAGATGAACTCACGACCGTCCCCTCGACCGTGCACCTAAAGATGAAGCAGCCAGAAGGATATTCGACGCGTCGATGAAGGGGTTACAACTAATTGCTCCTCCCTCCACCTCCAACAAGAAACCAAGAGCCGAAGACAAGCCTCCTCGAGAAGATCTTCAGCAACCAACCAACGTCAGCTCAGTCGACCTCGACGCTCGCTTCACAAAAGAAGAGCTGAAGAACGGCGAAGAGCCGCAACCTAAGACAACTCATCCCGTCCGACCTAACTCGGACGGCGACTTTGAGCTCGTCCCGCTGGGCGACAACCCTGACAAGGCCGTGAAGATCGGCAAGGACATCCCCGATCTGCCGAGGAAACAACTCGTAGCTTGCCTTCGCGCCAACACCGACCTGTTTGCTTGGAGCGCAGCTGAAATGCCCGGACTCGACCCTGAGGTTGCCTGCCACCATCTCTCCATTGATCCAGCCGCAAAGGCAGTAGTTCAACATATGCGTCGGCAGTCTCCCGAGAAAGCGGAGGCTATCGAGAAAGCTGTAAAAGACCTCCTAGAGGCAAATTTCATTTCCGAGGCCAAGTATTCAACTTGTCTCTCAAACGTTGTACTAGTTAAAAAATCTAATGGAAATGGAGAATGTGCGTTGATTATACTGATGTTAACCGGGCTTGTCCCAAAGATGCTTATCCATTGCCTAACATTGACAGACTGGTCGACAACTCGGCCGATTATAAATTGTTGTCTTTTATGGATGCTTATTCTGGTTACAACCAAATCCCCATGACGAGGTACGAAAAGCAGTGCATGGCGTTCATGACCGAGTCGGGCAACTACTACTACAACGTAATGCCCTTCGAACTCAAAAATGCCGGAGCCACTTACCAGCGAATGATGAACAAGGTATTCTGAGGAGAGATCGGTGACACCCTCGAGGTATACATGGACGACATGATCGTCAAATCCCGAGAAGACACCGACCACACCACACATCTCGAACGAGTATTCGAGCAAGCCAGGTCCTGCAAGATGCGTTTCAACCCAGAGAAGTGCACCTTTGGCGTCCGGGCAGGCAAGTTCCTCGGTTTCTACTTAACCGAAAGAGGAATAGAGGCCAACCCGGATAAATGCCGAGCATTCTCAGAACTCCCCACACCTAACAATAAGAAATCCATCCAAGTCCTAAACGGGATGCTCACAGCACTGTCCCGTTTCGTCGCGAGGTCCGCCCAGCACGCTCTCCCATTCTTTAAATTACTACGCAAGGAAGCAACCTTCAAATGGTCCGAGGAGTGCGAAAAAGCACTATCCCACCTCAAACAAGTCCTCTCGGAGCCACCCGTCCTCTCCCGACCGGAAAACGACGAGACCCTATACCTTTACCTAGCCGTCTCTAACGAAGAAAGTCGCGCTGGCGTTGATAATAGCCGCCCGAAGACTGAGATACTACTTCCTCGCCCATACCATCGTCGTCCGAACCGACTGTAGCAACCTGCCCTAAAAATTATAACTTAGAGAGCCGCCACCTATTCTGAAGGGCGAATAGGAAACCCTACGCAGTACAGAGATCAGGGTAAGATACTATATTCGGGTTAAGGGAAGGTGTTAGGCACCCTCAACCCTTTCCTATTGACTTTGAATCTAAGGTGAAGGTTTATGGCTAAAATATTGAGTAGGGGAAAATTGAGATTTTAGGGAGGGGGACTCGCCTTGTTGCCAAGTGCCTACGTATCTCCTTAGGGAGAATCAGAGTCAACGTAGTTCGGGCACAAGGTTGTACGCCTTAGAATTGGAATTTGATTTGATTTGAAGGCTTTTTGAATGGCCTATCGTAGTTTTGGAAGTTGTGATTTGAAAGGCATTTTGAATTGCCTGATTGAAAAGGATGAAAATTCGTAGTGTCGTGGTTTAGTGTGTTTTAGATGTTTGGGCGTACAACCCTGATTTTAATTTGTACTATTAATCGCGATGATCAATAGGTTTGATCACCATAATTAACAGATTAATAAAAGCATTGCTAATTATTCTAATCGATTGGTTCGATTATCACCGTTAGCAAATTGATGTGTTTTAATAATTAATTATTGATTTTTATCGTTATCCCTCATAATCGATAGATTCGATTACAAATAATAACGAGTTTTAAAAGGTATGCTAATCATCGTAACCAATAGATTTGGTTAAAACCACTTAGCAAAATAAAATGTATTTTAATTTATATTTATTTAAACGATTAAATAATTACTACCCACTGCGATCAATTGATTTAATCGAAGCGAATAATAAATTAAATTCTATTATTGTTTGGCTAAAACCTATAGAAAACCCTAATCCTAATACTTTGGCCACTGGCCAATGGGGTGGGGCAAACCCTAATACATGATAACATTTCTCGGGTTTTATTTAAATAATTAACACCAATTAAATAAATTATTTGAAATAATCGAATAATCGGGAGATAAATCCAAAATCCTAATATTAGTCTAATCTTAATTTATTAAATTAATTAAACCCTAAATTTACTTCTAAAACTAAAATAGATAATATAAATAAAACAAGTTTATAAACTAATAAAATAATAAACAAAAAAACCTGGATAATAATCCTGCGTGACAGCCTTGCAAAGGTCCATGGTATGCTTGCATCTCCCTGGGCGTTAGATTTGAATCATAGGAGATCCTATGGTTGGGAGATGAGGGAGTATCATGTATGCCTTATGTGAACCACACTGGATCCTGTGGAACCTTAATTCAGATAAAATGAAAAAAAAACCAAAGATGCCAGGGATCGAACCCCCATCTTCTTGGTTACAAGTCGTTTTGCCTTACCAAGTGCACTGCTTTTGTATGCTGTTAGTAATATGAGACACAGAAAATAAATATGAAAATAAACACCATTGATAGAAAATCAAACAACCAGCGCGTGGGTCCCATTAGCTGTTTGCGCATCCAATCAGAGTTTGAGAAGACCAGAGTAGCAGCGTTGACTGACCAATCGCGCTCCTTGGGAACGCCACGCACGCTCTGACCTCCATCCTGGTTTTTCAGACCCGCCGTGTGCGGCGGTTTCCGCCTCCTTCTCCGATTGGCGCGATAGCCACGCCTGCAAAATATGGAGAATAACATTCCAAGATTAACCCTACCCCCCCTAAACCAAGGCCTGCGAATCTGATCGTGGCCTCTGTTTTGGCTGAAAATCGCTGTAGCAAGGGATACGACGAAGCAGAAGCTTCGTGCCCTAACCATGGCAGGTGATGATTCACGCCACGAAACACCCATGTTTTACGTCCATCCTGCCCCAAATAGCTTTATGAACGCAACTATGCACCTGCAACTTGTTAGTTCTTCGTGAATCAGCGAATGTGAGTTTCAAAAAAACGTACCTTGGGTGCAAATGAGTACCACGATTCTGGGGACGCTTAAGATATCATAAAGACCTGGCCTGATTCCTGGGAGCCTTAGGAATGCGAATCACCGCTTGAAATTGATGTGGAAGTCCTAGAAATCGAACACCAGTTTTCTCACTTTTCTTGGAATTTTGTATCTTTAAACCCTAGCTCCCTTTGCCCCTCTTTTCCTCCCCCCTCTCCTTGTCCATATTTTAGAATATATATGCCTCCCTTTAGGGTTTCTTTTTGGGCTTGGTCTCTTGTTTTAAACCCTTAAAATATTAGAGAAAGTTATCACACCAAAGTTGCTATTTTTGAAGTATCTCCTTATGCCCTAGCTTTGCACGTTTTTGTGGACCCTCATGGTGTTAATTGGGCTGCAAATATGATCCAATACCAAAGCATAGATTTTATCCATCTATTTTATATTTTTATTTAATTTATTTGCATTTTAATTTGAATAAAATTCAAATAAATATAATAAAAATGATGAAAATATGGGGATGGATTTAGAGGTCTTCATCTGGGTCATGAATATGTTTGAAGTGAAAATCTTAGGCCCATTAGTTCAAAAACCAAGTTTTGAGCAATTAGGGTTTCATGCATATCTTGAAAATTGCCCAACTTCAACCATGCGCATCTCTCTCAATTTTAATCATATGAATGCGTTCTTGATCATTTTAGAAAGCCCAAAGTGTCCTCTAAATGACCCTTTTTGTTTCATCTTGATTGAAGCTTCCATGCTCAAGTTATGAGCTTTGACTCAAAAGGTGTTTCTATTGACTTTTAAAAGGGACTTGTAATGTTTTTGTCCATATCTCCCAAAAGGTGCATTTATTGATCTTGGGCTAAACATCAAAGTTGTAGAGGATGAAATTTCCTTGAGAATAGGCTTTGGTTGGAGAATTTTTGACAAACCATGCGAGAGTTATTACCGGTCAAAGTTGAGTTGACTTTCCCCTATAAAAAACCCTAATTTGAACCTTTTCTTTGTTCATTTCCGAGTTTTTATTAATGGATCATGATCAACCTTTGATCAAATGATGGATATCACTTCAAATACTTGATGTTGACCAAAAGTCAGGATTTTTGACTGTACTTTGACTATAGTTGACTTTTAGGTCAACATAGTCGATTATTGATCACCTGAGCCTTTGAATGGGAATGCCTTGGGATTGAAGTTTGATAATTGACATGAAGATACTTTGATATATGTGAGATACCTTGAGATCCATTTGAGGCCTTGAATATTCACAATCCTTTGATAAAATGAAAACCCTAGTTTTGGAGATCTTTGATTAGGAGAGAGTGACCTGAATAAGCCTTTGAAGCTTGAGCCATTGAAGATGAATAGAGGAGGGCAAATTTTGGGGTATGACATCGACCAACCGATCAAACAACTCCTCGGCCGACCAGATATGGCCGGGATGATGCTGAAGTGGTCCCTCGAGCTATCCGAATTCGACGTTCAATACGAAAACAGAAAAGCACTGAAAGCCCAGGCGCTGGCCGATTTCGTAGCCGAGATGACTTCGATCGCCACCTCCCCTCCTCCTGTCGAGAATAAATGGACCATCTACGTAGATGACGCCTCCAGCTCGCGAAGCGGAGCCGGCATCATCCTGGAAAACGACGAAGGACTTATCATTGAAGTATCCTTAGTTTTGTCTTTCACCACGTCGAACAACCACGCCGAATACGAAACCTTCCTAGCGGGCCTACGACTCGCCGAGGATGTGGGTGCCCGGGAGGTAAAGATCTACACCGACTCCCAACTCGTCGCATCCCAAGTCAACGGCGATTACCAAGCTAAAAACGACGTGCTTGTCGAGTATCTCGCGCTGGTCAAAGTTAAAATGAAAAACTTTGCAAAGGTAGAAGTCGAGCATATACCTCGAGAGCACAATTCCCTAGGCCGACGTCTTGTCCAAACCCGCAAGCATGAGGAAGAAAGACGGAAACAAATCAGTAATCCAAGAAATATCATCAAGGCCAAGTGTAGATAAGAGTGCACCCCACCTACCAGTGCTCGCCATAGGTGACGCTCATTACTGGATGACCCCGGTGTACAACTTCCTTACAAAAGACGAACTACCGACCGACGCGAAGGAGGCCTCCACGATAAAAAGGCAAGCCTGCTCATACGTCATCGTCGAGAATAAGCTATACCGGCGAGGATTTTCCATCCCTCTCCTCAAATGCGTCGACGCTTCTCAAGCGCTCGAAATACTGCAGGAACTCCACGAGGGGATCAGCGGCCAACACCTCGGCGGCCGATCATTGGCGAGAAAGGCTCTCAGGGCCGGATACTATTGGCCGACCATGCAACAAGACGCCAAAGAACATGCCCATAAATGCGATAAATGTCAACGCCACGCCGATATGCACTTAGCTCCCCAAAACGAGCTTAAATCTCTATCGTCGCCCTGGCCCTTCTCCACCTGGGGGATGGATCTCCTCGGACCGTTCCCAGTGGGATCGTACCAAAACAAATACCTGGTAGTCGTCGTAGACTACTTTACTAAATGGATAGAGGCCGAAGCGCTCGCCAAGATTACAGCCCAAAACGTACTCTGTTTTTACAAACGAAACGTACTCGCTCGGTTCGGGGTACCACAGGCAATAATAACCGATAATGACACCCAATTCACCGATCGGAAGTTCCAAGAGTTCGTGGCCAAGCTCGGCACCAAACATCATTTCACTTCGGTAGAACACCCCCAAACAAACGGGCAAGTCGAAGCGGCTAACCGAGTCATCCTCCGAGGGCTGAAACGAAGACTCGGCGAAGCTAAGAAAGCTTGGGTCGAGGAACTACACAGCGTACTCTGGGCATATAGAACGACGCCTCATTCGAGCACAGGCGAAACCCCGTTCAGATTAACTTACGGCACCGAAGTCGTAATTCCCGTGGAAATCCGAGAACCCTCTCGTCAGACCGAGTCTCCTCTCGAAGAAGAACTCAACGACGAGGCTATGTGGGAATAACTGGACATGGTCGAAGAGATCCGAACAGGGTCTTCCCTCCGTGAAGCCAAGCTAAAGCAACAGATAGCTCTGCGCCACAATACTAAAGTCATCAGACGCGAGTTCGAAGTCGGCGCCCTAGTGCTCTGCAGGAACATGAAAGACTCGCGCGAGGGCAAACTCGCCCCAAACTGGGAAGGCCCATACCGAGTTTACGACAAAACCGAGAATGGCGCCTACTACCTTGAGAACCTCCTCGGTGAAAGACTAGCTCGGCCTTGGAATGCTGAAAAACTCAGACGCTATTACAGCTTGAAACAAGCTAACACTCCCCAAGCGCTCCTCTCGAACACGAGAGGGCAACCGGGCACGGACTCGCGTCATGGTACGAACGCGAGCTCTCCACGACAACGACAGTCGGAACTCCCAACCGAGGAATAGAACCGGCTACACGGGGAACTCTACACCTATACCCACCGTGGCAGTACCTGCATGGCAGAATCCCAGCTCGCGATGGGACAGTTCACGCCGCGAGCGCTTGGCCCTGACCGCGGTCTCGTGCTCGCTAATAGCGCACACCTGCTCTGCGCACCCGGGTCGTACCCCACACGCCCGGAAAATCAACCTAGGCCGAGCATAGTCCAAAAACAAAATACTTCTAAGTGTAATATCACTCACCCGGAGTACAAACATGGTCCGATCACAAATTTCCTGCAGCAATAAACATTCTAAACACAGAGAGGAAAATCAAAATATAAACAAGATTTAAAGGTAGGGAGTTAATTAAAACCCGACCAAACTGGCCGGTGATATCCGAATGTTACAAAATAGACGGGCACGCAGGCCCCAAATATCCCGGGCAATAGCCCTAAAATCTAGGAAAGAAACAAGAGGCACGCAGGCCAAGAAAACACAGGCGCGCAGGCCCAGAATATCAGAACAGAAAAATCTCATTCTTCCTCATCAGGGGTGCCGGGCACAATCTGACCATCCACGATCCTCGACGCAAGACCAATATTGTCTGTCTTTAGCCCCGGGTTCAGAAGACTCAACTACTGAACTGCCTTCCTAAACCCAGCTTCGGCCATATCAGCTAGTTCGAGCTTCAAGTCGTCGATTTTGTCGACAAACTCGATCCTGGTCTTTAGCACAGCTACATCAGAGGATTCCTCCGCCGCCGGCGCCCAGGACTATTGGAGGTCAGAAAACTTTTTCTTCTCGGCCTCCACTTCCTTATCCTTCTACTTAATGATATCCTCGATCCTCTTCCTCGCCTTCTCCCAAGCCGCTTTCAGCTTAGCCACCTCTTCCTCGGCAGTCTTTTTGTCAGTCTCCGCCTTCTTCAAGGCATCAGCGGAAATAGTGCCTTCTTTCGCGAGCACATGAGCCATCTCCATGACCCTCATGACCACAGCAGTATCGCAAGCAAGCTGCTTGAGACGGGCAGGAGCAGTCATTCCCTCGACGCGACGGACTTCGTCCGGGGAGACAGACAGAGGATACTTCTCGAAGAACTGACCCTCTTTGAAGCACGGAGGGAGCGAGAATCCACGGCCGGGCCCCAAGTTCGACGGTTCTTCCCGAGCCGCCTCAGCCGTGCGCATCTTCTTCGGAGTTTTCTCCCCCTCCGTGAACACCTGAGGAGAGCCAGCCGACCCTGAATTATCTCCGGAAGTAGTTGACCGGTTCTTGTTCTTTGCTCGGACCCTCCTCGCATCATGGGATATCTTCAGAAGCTTCTCATCCTTCTCCGGCATGGCATGTGAAAAAAAAAACAAACAGATTAGCAAAGGGCGTTACTAAAGAAGAACAAGAGAAAAATATCCTAAAAACCACCTAGCAGCGCTCTAGTCTCCTCGGGTGTCCTGCAGGACAGAAGAGCTTTCGTGTTGATGTCCCGCACCTCAAATTTCGCTACACCATCCACGTCTTATACAGGCTCACCACTCCTCGTCACCCACCAGGTCAGTGAGAAGCTATCCACGTACTTGCATAAGACCGCGTAAGACGCCGTCTCCTGCTCATCCAGATCCGCATCATCACAGGCATAACTCTTGGGAGGAAGATCGAAATGCCCCCTCAACCAGAAGAAAGGGAACATGCTACAAAGCTTGGTCCTGACCGCACCGGTTTCGTCCCGCTCGGGCCTCTCATCCTCGTCAAGGACCGTCACCATCCGAGCCAACGGAGCATAAGCTTCTCAGCTTTGAAGACGAACAACGAAATACTGATCTTTGAAATCCTTCACCGAATCGACGCAGATCTGGAAAAGCTTACGGTCAACATTCTTGAAGGAGACCCAACTAAATCGCCCACTGGTCGATTGCCTCTGAACACGAAAGCAACGACCAAACAGGGCAGTAGTAGCCCCGATTCCCAGATAATCACAAACAACTTCAAACGCGCGCATGAAGGCGAAGGCGTTCGGATGTAGCTGAGACAGAGCCAATCTGAGACCGGCCAGCAGGGAAACTTGAAAACTGGTGAAAGGAAGGCGGAACCCTAGCTCCTTGAACACATACTCATACATTGCAAAACTATCCCCGGCGAAACGAGAGCAGATCTGATCATTTTTAGACGGACACCCGACCTGGAAATTTAGAGGGTCGCTGGGCCCCCTATCTTCAACATCCCTGAATGCCTGGTTCAGAGATTCGGTGTATCGGGAAACCACAGTCAGAGGCTCGTCGGCCACCCAATCGACACTACTCTCACACTCATAGTCGAAGAGTGGGGTCGGCGGAACTACCTCCTCGGCACCGGAACTAGGGGAACCCTTCTGTTCTTCCCTCTCCTCTATAGCCCCGAGATGAGAGATGTCAACCTTGATCACCTCAACATCGGAACTACTCGCAGTTGTCTCCCGCGAACTAGCCCACGAGCTAGATTTCGACCCTGACGACGAGCTAGATCCTGAATGGGAGTCACCTGCATGCAGAAGGAAAAAGTGAATCCGACGGTCCATCAAATCCACCCTTCCACCGCGACACAAGTGAAAGGGTAGAGCGGCAGGCACCGAAGCCCCCGGCTAAACCCCTCGTCAGAGATGCACTTGGTTGCTAGCCGAGGGCTCACCCCATTAAACTTAGCAAAAATCAAACAAAACATGCGCGCTCGTGTCCTACGCAGCATGATCGACGCAATCCTTAAACGCGCCGAATGTATTTATGAATGAGCCAAGGGAAAGCATGAGTTCGTCGGCCAGACCCATGGGTTTGACGAGCCAAATCACGAAGGCACCGGGCAGTGACGGAAAAATCAACTATACTACTAACCCATCCCGGGCATCGCTTGAATAACCCGAGGAGACGGTTATGGCCTTTGAATATCACGAGGAGAAACTGCCGACTTAGACGACAAAACGGCAGAAACGCACCCTATAAATTCCATAAAAACAAAGAAAGATGTACATAACCTAGAGTTAAATATCAACCGTACCTGATAGTGACATGTTTCCAACAGATTTGAACGTAATCCTTCAAGTAAGCGTTGTCAAACGATGGAAGCCTGGAAAAATCAACGCTGAAGCCGAGCACGTAAACGGAGAACAAAAAATCCCAAATGAGGGGGTTTATCCCCTTTTATAGAAGAAACGCTCGGAATATGAAACGTCTCGTCGGCTGACACAGCCTTCCCTAGGCGCCGCCATCTACCCCTAGGCAATCATTACTCAATGCCACGTCAGCGAGTGAGGGTCACGCGCGGTCTCTCGTCTCCCACCGTGAACAGCTCCGTCCGAGCGCGATTGAGAAATGAGGATCAACTGGACATGGGCCGACCACTGGCGAAGTCGAAGCTCCTTACTCGGAACTCCGACTTGGGGGCTCTTGTTCTGGACTGGGCCATGATTCGGCCCAATCTAGTTTCGGCCCACTTAGCCTTGGAAGCCCAAACCACTCCATGTCCCACAAAGAGCAATCAAGTGCTCGTCTTCACCGTGCCCGGCACAAGCGCTTCCCGTGAGCAGTCTAGTGCTCGGCATGGCGCTCCTCGCGAGCGCTTTCTCCACCGAGGACCCCTTTCTCCTTGTAGGGTTCCTTCACTTCCAACCCCCCGAATAATACGGAGTCCACGTGGTTCCTAAAAGACCGCGTCTCCCTTGAACTTCGGAGCGGTTAACCAGGACAGAGGGCACTCACGCACCTCCGGTATTTCCGCCTAGGAAACCTAGCAGTCTCCTAGTTGGGCCTGGAAATCCAGCCCAATAGCGAGATCATGACCCAGCGCTGGGGGCTATAAATACCCTCTTTCACTAGAGGGTCAGGTATTCAATTCTTTCTAACCTTTAGCTTGTACTTGCACTCCTTTGCTCGTCTTCTTACTTTGGCATCGGAGTACCTTGCAGGTACACTCCCCTTTCACTTCACAAAGATCCAACATCCGAGCAGGCCTTAACGATCCGTCTGATCAGGTACGATCAGTAGGCAAATCCAAAATACATCATAGATCATCCATCAAGCAAAGTGATACAACAAAATAACTCACACCGGTCATTCCTACAAACTAACATGCCTATTGATTAAATATCTAGAAGCACCAACATGTTCACATAATTTCGTACTATATGGATCACATATTCAAACTTGATAAGTGCCACAATATTTGTAATAAGCTACAAGAATAGACTCATACTTATCGAGTGATGATCTTAGAGATCTCCCTAATTTAAATGATTATATATAGCGTATAAGAGCATACACATCGGTGGTAGTATTGTGTTGTAAAGCTACAATGTGTCAGAAAATATTATTATTTAATCTAAATTAGACTAAATTTCTATACCACAGTCCACAGGTGCCAAATAATACCACGGTAGTTTAGAATAATTGTGAGACAAGTGGGACCCAATTTAAAATTTTAAGTGAGTGGTATGGATGTTTGGAAAATTTAGTGAAGTGGTAAAATAATTGAAAAGTGTAAAAAATATATAATAAATTAAGTAGGATCCATTTATACCACTAATTTGGATAGCATGGATGTGGATGCTCTAAGAGATCACTCCATTATCTAAATAAATGGTTCACCCTTCTTACATGATCAAACAATCAACCTACTTACTTGTCACTTGTTATCATATTGTCTTACTTTAACATTGAAATATCTTTTACAGCTACACCACCATCTTCCGCACTAGCACTTGTTCGAGGAGCAGGCAAGAAGATTACAAAAGATACAACCAATAAAATTAAGAGTACATTACCTATTCATGCAATCCATTCCATAAATTCACCTATAAATACACTGTTAGACACTTAAGAATTCAAGTTAGACTCTTTGAAACTACTAAAAGAAAGTGTTGTTACTTGGTGAAATTGGAAAACTGAAGTGTTACTTGTCCAATTTGTTTTTGTATGGAGCATGATGGCATGTGGCAAAAGCCTGTCAGGCGTGTGCCTAGCATAAGCAAGCGCATGTCTATTGACATTGTGATGGAATGTTGATTTGTTGAACGTGGACCTAACAACATCACTCACTAATCAATATTGGCCCAATTTCACCTACTCAAATTGGAGGAGCCTATTTTCCCACCTCTACCCAATTTCACCACTAGATTCATAAATGCTGATGATTATGATAATGATTTTAACAATAATAGAGTATTAATAATTTGAAACAAAAAATAAATAACAATATGAAAAATATCATTTTTAATAGTATGAGTGAACTAAGCTCTAAAAAAATATTGTAGATTATCTATAAACAAAATGTAATAACTATTAAATCCCACATAATTATGAGATATGTTTTACTAATTGATATTTAGAATTAAATGTAACTAGAGTGCTTTTAATATAATAATTTAATTATAGTTATTCAAAATTAATATCAGTTATAAATAAAATTAAAAAATAATAATTTAATTATAGTTATTCAAAATTAATATCAGTTATAAATAAAATTAAAAGATAATAATTAAATTATTAATTAAAAATAAGTTCTTAGAAAAAAAAATGAAATAAGTTAATTAAAGTAATAGTTAGAAATGTAAGTTATATACTATTGATTGATATTTTTCTAATTAAAAAAATTGACAAAAAATACTTTAACCTAAAATACAATTCAAGTAAATAATCAATCCTCCCGCCATCCCATAAAATGTATCCTATTTATTTTTAAGAAAATAATATTTATTAGAATATTTTTATTAAATATAATTAATAGTTACTAGAATTATTGAATAAAGTAAAAGTTAATCATAGAAGTTGTTTTAATAAAAAAAAAAGTATTTTCATTTCACATTGGACAGCAAATTATTTGAAATTATGAATAAATTTTCAACAACAAAAAAAGAGAAAAATGGTAGGGTTTGGAAACCTTAATTAAAGGAAAGAAATATTGTTTGTGCACTACATTTGTGCTTTTGAAAAAAATAGATAGAAGCATGGATAGGCTTCTATCATCTTCTTCACCCCCTTCTCTCAAAACCCTCAAACCTTTACCATTCTTCAATCCACCTTTTCGATATGCATCAACTTTCAATCTTTCCCCGTCAAAACGCTCTTTCTTCACACCAATTTCTTGTAACCGCCAAAATCCATCTCCATTATCATCATCTTCCATTCAACAATCCAATAGCTTTCCAACCCTTTCTTCCGAAAATTCGGTACCCCAACCCAATTCTCTCACTCAGATCGCAACCGGGGCTTTCCAGAAACCAAAGGTATTGTTGTATTTTTTCCCCTCATCTAAGTCAATTTTTTAGTTGTTATTTGTGTTTCAAGTTTGTTTCTTGGGGAAATTCCATTTGATTATCTGAATTAGGGTTATTAATTTTATTAGGGTTATTTTTTGAAATTGAGATCTGTATGTATTTTAAAATTCAATGATTTGGTTATTCTAGTCTGAAGTTAGGAATTTGCCTTTAGAGGGAAAGTGTAGGGATTTGGATACGACTTTTATATTTAAACGTGATTTTCATTTTTGTGTGATTTTTCAATGGATGTAGCATCTGATTCCTTTCCTTTATGCAACTAAATCCAAAATATTGAAAGGTGAAGGATCTTTCTTGAAACTTATGTAAAAAGTGTCTCGGTTTCCGAAAACGACGCCGACATTTGTTATTCTTTTAAAATGATTAAAAGGGTTGACGTGTCGGTGTCATTGTTGTGTTTCTGGTGTCCGTGCTTCAGAGTAGAAACTTAAATTTCATGCTATATTTAGATTGAATTTAATTTAACAGTTCTGTTGCTGATTAAATCTTAACACTGTTTGGGGACTAGGGCATATTGTTTTTTTTTCTCACAGGCTTTGTATATTTTTCGTTCCTTAAGTAACTTAGCTCTTCAATTAAATATTCTTGCCTATGAATCATGAGGATTAACATGGAAGAAATTTGGATGTATGAAAAGTTTCACTAGAAGATTACGGTGATGTAGGTGACTTGACATTTTAATTTATTGTCTTATGTGTGATATTCCATTCTTCAGTTTGATTTTGTTTTACATCTTTGAAAAGTCCAGTGTTTAAATATGTTTCTAAAAAATTGTTATGTATATTGTCTCAGGCAATAACAGCTCGGACTATTGTAATTCTCTCTGCTGTTGTAGCGTTCTTAATTCAACCAGCTATTGTACCAGCAGCCTTTGCAACGTTTCAAACGGCTGCCGGAGGTCCTGCTGCAGCTGCAGTTGGGGGAAAATTAATCCGCACTGAGCTCCTGAGTAGTGCTTGGACTGGTTTTTTTGCTGGCTGTTTGCACACTCTATCAGGGCCGGACCACCTTGCTGCTTTGGCTCCTTTATCTATTGGTCGCACCAGATTGGAGAGTGCTGCTGTAGGAGCCCTTTGGGGTTGTGGTCATGATGCTGGTCAACTTATCTTCGGCTTAATATTTTTAATATTGAAGGATCGACTTCACATTGAAATTATCCGAACTTGGGGCACTAGAGTGGTTGGTTTAACCCTGCTAGTAATTGGTGCTATGGGAATTAAAGAAGCTTCAGAAGCTGCTGCCCCATGTGTAGCCTTAGAAAATGGCGAGTGTGATGTGGGTGTCTATGAATCACTTAATAATCCATCACCCCGAAAGAAGAAGATTGGTTTTGCAACATTTGCGACAGGGATAGTTCATGGACTGCAACCAGATGCATTGATGATGGTATTGCCTGCCCTTGCTCTGCCTTCTCGTTTGGCCGGTGCTGCATTTCTCACCATGTTCTTAGTTGGAACCGTAGTTGCAATGGGAGGTTATACCGTGTTCATAGGTTCGTGTAGCCAGGCACTAAAGGATAGAGTACCTAGAATAACAGAGAAGCTGACTTGGGCTTCTTCCCTTATCGCAATAGCCCTTGGATTTGCCATCATTATTAGCCAGTTTTTTGGGTTTACACTCTACTAATACATCTTCAATCTGCAAGGTACCTTTTATTTACAAACACAGTTCGGGTCAAGAAAAAGTAGAGAGATATTAGGGAGAACTTTGTTTAGATTAAGTTCATGTGAAATTGTTTCTTATTGATTATTTGATTTTGCTTTTGAATGTCTATAGTTGTATGTTTAATGATTCTGCAGCTGAGAACTACGTAGCTCATTTCTCAAGTATTTATCGATTTGATTTTAGTTTATCTATGTTTAATACACGGCATTTGTTAAATAATTAGTGCATGTTATCATTTTCTTAATGTGTTTTTTTTTTTCTTTCTCTTTAGGCCAGTTTCTTTATCAGTGTGGATTATACCGAGCATAATCAAAGAATGAAAGGATCTAAATCCTTAATAATTCAAAGATTTTTTTGACAATTTAATTTGAAGTTAGACTTCATTTTATTGACTTTTCTTAACCTCTCTCTTGCACCCCTCAATTCTTGACTCTGACTTGGTCATCGATGTTAACATTGCCAAGTTTGCCACCGCCCTCTTTACTCTAACATTGTTGTTATCTCTCTTCCAAAGTCATCGGTTTGAAAAACCAGTGCATGTCATGAATTATGATCCGATTTAGTATTTGAATCCAAGCAGAAAATATGTGTGATCATTGGGACGGATTTATCCAACCTATCATCGAAGCTCCGTAACAAGTTTTTTGGAGAGAAAACAGAAAGGAAAAGAAAATGCAGACTATGGTTTTAAATAACTCAATAACATCTGCTTGCAATTTTGATTGTTGGAATGTCATATAGTCAGCACATTGGTGGTGGTTGTATCGAGGTTAAACAATTATCCTCTCTATTTTTAAGGAAGAAATTATTTTTGGTAGGGGTGACAAAGACATACCAGGGGCGGGGCGGACATTGTTGAAGGGGTGAGTCTAAAAATTTTGATCCGTCGCAAAACAATAAAGGTGAGGGCATGATACTTTTAAGACTAAAAATTACAAAATCATGTTAATGTATTTGCTAAAGTCTGGAAAAAAAATGGGTTCCTCTTTAAAAAATGCAGACAAACTGCACTTATGAGTGGACCTATTTTGCCACCCTATATAGGGAAAAAATATCACAACAAAATTAATGTACGATTAAAAATCTTTAAAATCAAATTATAAAATATTACAAGTTATAGTATTTAGCAAAGAAAAATGCTTATTTGTAAGAAAGTGGAAAAACAAGAAATGCAAGAATAAATCCAACTATCCATTATTACCACAACCCCATGATCCCTATTAAAAAGGAAGTTAAATTTAAAATTAATTTAAAATTCACCACTAGAATAGTGACACATATTCATTCTTGCATTTCTTCTTCAAATTACTTTGTACTAAATAACACTAATCGGTGACTAATCGGTGTTGGCAATCGGCAGGTTTGTCCAATATTATTGATTCCCGCATTATTAATTTTCATGATGATGTTGCTTCTGTTCTTCTGGATATTTGTAGTAGTGAGGATAGTATGCTGGCAGGGAGAGTTGCGGTTATGATTGATATTTTGTGGAGAAACCGTAACAACATGATTTGGAACAATGAGAGTGATGCTTATTCTAAACTTGGTTTGAATGCTTTCTGTAGTTGGCAGGAGTGGTTTGTGGCTCAGGATATTGGTAGTCGAGATCATGTGCACCCTTATCAGCTGATATGGAGACCTCCGTTGGAAGGCAGATTAAAATGCAATGTTGACGCAGGATTTAATATTAATCGGGGTACTACTAATAGGGGCTGGTGTATTCGAGACCATATGGGGCATTTTTTTTTCTGCTGGTACCGCTTGGGATTTTGGTTCCTTCCCAATCCTGGAAGCGGAAGCTTTGGCCCTCAAAGAAGCCATTCTTAGTGCTATTGATTTGCATCTGGAGTATATTATTTTTGAGAGTGATTCTCAAAATACGATTCATGCCATTTGTTCTGATGTTAATGGTTTCTCTGAGTTTAGTTCTATTATTTCGTCTATTCGTAGTTTATTGGATAATTTTCCCAACTTTGAGGTAAAGTTTGTAAAGCGCCAAGTGAATTCGGTTGCTCATGCTTTTAATGCGGCCAATTCTTGGACTAGGCGTAGTTTCTTTAATATGGTTCCTCCTTGTATTGACCATTTACTTATTAATGATATGAGTTGAGTTTCCTTTGTTAAAAAAAAAATATTCAACATCATTTCTACATTAAAAATTGTAGTTATAAGTTTCAAAATCTAAATAATTAAGATTATAAATTGTTACAAATAAAATTATATTATTTTACTTCATCTTTAGAATTACAATTTTGAAAAAACTGCATACACTTGTCTTCTCGTGTATATATTGTTTTGGTTTAATTTAGAGTTGTCAAAATGAATAATTTAATCTTAAAAGGATCGGTTATGGTAGACTCTAGATTTTTTAGAGTTGAGTCCAAAAGATTCTATGTAATATGTTCTGAAGAATTATTATCTGAGTTCGGACTTAAATGGGCTTCGGGCTACGAAACACTTAACAGACTTTTTTATTTAAAAAAACTTTATAATACATTTTTAAGTACTATATTATCTCTTATAAATACTATAATGTGTTTCTAAATACAATATATATCTAAATTGTATAAAATAATACTTGAATATTTAGGATAAGCGAAAAATTAATATAATACGAAGAAAGAATGTTCATTATATTAATGTATTATATTTAAAAGAGAAAGATTGAGCATCCGAAACTGGTTGTGGAATGCCCTGGACATAACCATAGTGTCGCAGACACCTCTCAGGCAAGTGTCTAACGACTAAGGTCTCCCACCTCATATAACCAGAAAATAAAAAAGATTCATCAAACTCACTGTGGACTTTGTGACATGTGTATGGTGTCCAGATGATATCATCTACTGTCAGCGCATTAAGCCTCTTCATGTACTCTGCAACACCACCTGGATGTATTTGTCTGACCTTCCATCTCCTCGCCCGTAATTATTTTGAATATTTCTTATGATTGTAGCTCTTTATCTTTAAAGTAGTTAGTCTAATGAATAATCTATCCTACTATTTTCCGTCACTTACATCATGAAATCCAATTGTTGCTGGATCTCTCACAATGATAAGCTTGTATCTTTTCCTAAGTTGATTAGTCAAAGAAACATATTCATAACAGTTTAACACATGATAAAATGAAGCATTAACAAGACATCATTTACACAAAAGACTACATTATATTAAATTCACATTTCTCAACATAAAAGGTTTTAGCTCATGGTGAGCTTAGTACATACATCAATAATGGTTCCTAAGCAAAACATAATTAAATATGTGGTGAAAGAGAAATGATAATCTAAGAGAAACTTCTTCGTCTTCTTGCAACGGTTAGTCACCATGAGACGACTTCTGTTATGTTAGATACATGTAGTATTAGGGGTGGCAAAACAGGTCATGGCCCGTGCACCCGCCAAAAACTAGCGGGTTGATTTAGGATTTGGTGCCGCCTACTCGGCGTAGCCCACCTCACACAGCCGCCGTGCCACGCCGCACGCATTCGTTGGGCTGGCCCGCGGGCCAGAACCTATTTTGCCACTCGTAATCCCACCCTAACAAAAGTGATGTCTCACTACCCTCCCAATTAAAACGCCACCCCCAAATAAAAACATATGCTTACTACATGGAAATGCATATAACCAATGAAAAGGTAATACTGTTAATTCTTATAACACACCTCAAAGATAAAAAATCTTGCAATATGAGACCCATTTTGCTCCAACAAAAGTTTCTTTTCCTATAGAAGAAAATATCAGTCACACAAAAGAAATATCATCTTATTCAATATATCCTCTACCCTTAAGTAACAGACAAGAAAATAAAGAAGATCTAAGAAAAGTAATTCCAACTCCTTTAATATCTCATCCTTTGGCACCATCTCCAAAAGTAACATAACTAGCGGTGTGAGGCTTAATGTCCACCAAGAAATTCTTCAGTCATGTCATATCCTGGAACATCCACTGTCAAAGTATCAATCTTCTCTAGAAGAGACTCTAAAAGAGGTATGAGCTATGAGACTAGTGATGACATCCTTCATTTTCCACTCTTTTATAGTTTAAATCCTTACATGATTAGTCTGTAACATAATTATCATATGTGACCATACTTTCCACAGTAAAGACATTTCCAAATCTGAAGCTTGGCTCTAGTTTGACATGGTTTTTCAGCAGGAACAAATCTCATCACATGGTTTTTATTTTTATTTTTTAAATTCTAATAATTCAACCCTATACTAGTAGTTCTTCTACCTCCTTTTACATCTTGAAGAATTTCATCCAACATATCAGGCCCACTGTTCAACATTCTTATGGATTTGTTCATATTTCCAAGCTTTGATGTTAACAAAATCACTTCATCCTGGATATTAGAGGTATCAGCTAAACATTATTCCTTTTCATCCTATAGTTGAAATATGATTTCCTCCTGTTTTTATCCTAGCTGACATAACTCTTCACTTTTGTTGCACAGTTCTTTGTAAGAAGCAGTCAGTTCATCATAAGAAATTTCTATAACACATAAGTCTTCATCAGAATCCCACCTTCCAATTTAGGCAGTTACAAGTTTATCATATTCATTCTCAGGTTCACTTTCAGAGCTATCATCATCTAACCAAGAAATAGAAGTCCTTTAAGTTTATCTTGAGATATGTAGGATACTTTGCTCTAATGTGCTCAAAACCTTCACATCCATAACATTTAATGTCTTTACTTTGATTGGACTTCTCTTCTGTTCTGGTTTTTCTCTAAAAGTCATAGTTCTTACAGATGTCAGGTGAGATATTCTTGACATTAGGTCTTGACTTCCTATCCATTCTCTTCAACACTTTTTTGAATTGCCTCCCAAGTAGTACAATAATATTTGACATTCCTTAATTAGTATATGTCACATTGAGCCTCTTCAACTTCAGTGTTGGATACAAATACTATGCTCTTGTTTTTCTTTTCAGATTTCTCACTAATAGCCAGTTTAAAAGTTAGAAGTGACCCAACAAGTTCATCCACTCTCATGTTACTGATGTCTTGAGCTTCTTTAATGACCATTACCTTCATGTAAAATCTCTTAGGTAGAGATATGAGAATTTTTCTAACCCGTTTGTCTTCTGATATCTTTTCTCCCAAGACACTGCATGAATTGGCTATTTCAATAATGTTCATGTGAAAATATTGAATGCTCTAATCATCTTTCATCTTTAGAATCTCAAATATGGTGGTAAGAAGCTGAAGTCTAGACATCTTCACTTTAGATGTGCCTTCATTAGTGGTTCTTAGAATTTCCCAAGCATCTTTGGCCACAGTATATGTGTTTATTAACTTGAATATGTTTTTATTAACTCCATTGAATAGATTATTCAAGGCTTTGTAATTTTCAAGATCAACTTCATCTTCATCCTTAGACCAGTCCTCTTATGGCTTCAAAGTCTCCTTCCCATCGTTGTCCTTCAGAACAGGATGGTCCCAACCCTTTAGGACAACTTTTCAAGCCTTGTTATCCATAGATTTTAGGAAAGCCACCATACGTGCCTTCCAATATTCATAGTTGGCAGGGCCGACCCAACTTAATATGAGGCCTAAGGCGACTATTAAAATAATTTTTTTATTCATCCACTATAATTAAATATTTGATTTTTAAAAGAAGTTCTAAGATTTTTTACGACTAATTTTTTTGGTATCTACTATGAAACTAATTTTAATTTTATTAGTTAAATATTTACATTTTTTATTAAGGTTGAATTATCTTTCAATACAAAATTGAATATGAAATTCTCTTTGTACGGTGAGTCATATTGTTCACTCTCACATATTATGTTGATTAAACAAAAGTCTTTGTATTTTTAAAAGTTTTTATATAAGCAAGAGTAGCACAAGTAAAAATAAATTTTTACGAAATTAAAAATTATTTAAATAATAAAACTTATAATTATAAATAATTATTTAAACTAAAATTATGAAAAATATAATTTTTGTTTTTATCATGTTTTAATTATTATATAAGGCAAGGATTAAAAATATATATTTAATTTAAAATTAAATATGAAATTGATATTATGATTATATAAATAAAAAAATATTCAATAATAATTTATGTATTCAAATTATTCTAGAAAAATATTTTTTTCCTCATTAAAAAATGAAACAATGTTTAAAAAAAATCCAAAAAGTCTAGTTTTAATAAAAAGGATAGTAAAATTTTCTCTTTTGTAGCCCCAACAGATTTGAACATAGAATCTTTGAAATAAAACATCATTTCTTTACCAAGTGAGCTAAGCAAGCATCTAAACATAATTTTAGTTTTCGAAAAAATATACTGAATTTTAAATTGTTTAGGCCTATAATACCTTTAAGAAAAAAAATTGAGGCCTAAGGTGGGGGGCCTAGCCCGCCTTACCCTTGGATCGACCCAGATAGTTGGTGTCATCTAAGACTGGTGGTCTGTTATTGAATCCTCCTTCCTTGTCCTTGGTACCAAAAAGTAATTTCCATGGAGCTCACCCAAAACAAAATAGTGTCTACTCTAATGTCAATTAAAATTTTTGTACACATATATTAAATGTCGAACCAGATGTAACGACACGATGTAACGACACTGATATTAGATTAGTCACAACTACAAGAACAATTATGCAAGTAAGGTAAACTTCTCAAAGTAAATAAC
This sequence comes from Vicia villosa, assembly GCF_029867415.1. Taxonomy (NCBI): domain Eukaryota; kingdom Viridiplantae; phylum Streptophyta; class Magnoliopsida; order Fabales; family Fabaceae; genus Vicia; species Vicia villosa. The sequence continues at coordinate 18,218,201 of NC_081182.1, read as the reverse complement.
ACAAATAATTGATAACCCAATTCAGTTCAACATCACCTACTTTGAGGGCATCCAAGCCATAGAGGAAATTTACTAAAATAGTATTAGTTTGAAGCCTAAGTAAACAACCTCTGTTTACAATCTTCTCACATAATCACTAGCCGTGCTATTTCTATCTAAGACACTCATAGATATGAGCCCCCTCTCACTTCCCTTTAATCACAAAACACTGATAACAACTTCAATTAAATAATAGAAGACACACTTCCAAGACACACAATCCACTCTTGCTTAAAAGCTTATGAGTGATTGACAAATTACAACTCAAACTCAATCCAACTCTGATATCAAGGTGTTAATAGAGTGGCTCACAATAAGCAACTAGGTAAAAAACCCGTGCGTTGCACGGGCGTATTAAAATATATTTAAATAATTTTTTAATTTTACACAATTTAATATTTAAAAATTAGTTGTATGTAAATTGAATGTGATTTTTTTATGAGTAAAATAATAATTTTGATATGTATTGTTGTAAAAGTGTGCTTTATTGTTTGTTTGAGAAGTAAAATAATAAAATGGATTTTTTGAGAAAAACATATAATATTATTTTTAAGATTAAATTTTTTTTGTTTCTATATTCAAGAGTTTTTCATGTTGTTAAAACAAAAGAAAAGAAATAGTTGTATACAGTATTAAAATAGCGTATACATATGGTATCAGAGGTATTCTAAGACCCATAAAAAGAAAAAGAAAATTACTGTAAAAAGTGATTTATTTATTTTTTGAGAAAATATAATGATTAGAAAATTAACTTTGATTTCAAATAAAAAAAATAAAAATCAAACACTTAAAATGAAATTACATTATTTTGAAATTCAATCACCTCAAAAATTTTGCCAATGTGATGAGAATCTAAAATGAACTAAAAAAAATATGTATAAATTACTATTACTATTAATAAAGTGTCTATTATAAATTACATTGGAAGAACTCGATAATCTATAATGTTATTAATCTATATTATTACTAATCATATGAGATATTATTTTTAATAAGAAAATTAGTATGAAATTCGTGCATACCCACGGGATCTGTTCGGTTACACGAATTTGGATATATCATTTATTTAAATAAAAATGTTAAAAGAAAAAAATTAAATAAATAATTGATAATTTCGTAAATAAAAATATTTAGATTAATAATAGATTTTTTTCCGTAAACCATTTTTTGATTAAAAATATTTAATCATAAATACCATTTCTCGTATATAAAAATATTTAGGTCAATAATATTTTTTTTCCCGTATACCATTTTTGAATAAAAAATATATAGATCAATAATAATTTTTTTCCCGTATACCATTTTTAAATAAAAAATATTTAGGTTATAAATACCATTTTTCATAAATAATAGATTTTTTCCCGTATACAAATATTATTTTTGTTTAGGTATCATTTACAAAAATATTTGGATTAATATTAAATTTTCGTATATTAAAATATTTAGATCAATAATATAATTTTTCCCGTATACCATTTTTGAATAAAAAAATATTTTTTCATAAATATCATTTTTGTATATAAAAATATTTAGATCAATAGTAGGTTTTTTCCCGTATACCATTTTTTAATAAAAAATATTTGGATCATGAATAACATTTTTCGTAAATAATAATACAAATATTATTTTTATTTAGGTATCATTTACAAAAATATTTGAATCAATATTAAATTTTCATATAAAAAATTTTTATATCAATAATAGATTTTTTTTCCGTATACCATTTTTGGATCAAAAATATTTGATCATAAATACTATTTCTCGTATATAAAAATATTTAGATCAATAATAAATTTTTTCCTTATACCATTTTGGAATAAAAATATTTGGATCATAAATACCATTTTCGTAAATAAATGATTTTTTTCCATATACAAATATTATTTTTGTTTAGGTGTCATTTAAAAAAATATTAGGATCAATATCAAATTTTCGTATATAAAAATATTTAGATCAATAATAGATTTTTTGGCTTATTCCATTTTTGAATAAAAAATATTTGGATCATACATAACATTTTTCGTATATAAAAATATTTAGATCAATAATATATTTTTTTCCCATATGCAAACTTCATTTTTGTTTAGATATCATTTACAAAAATATTTGATCAATAGTAAATTTCATATATAAAAATATTTAGATCAATAGTAGATTTTTTTCCCGTATATCATTTTTGAATAAAAAATATTTGGATTATAAATAACATTTTTCGTAAATAGTAAATTTTTTCCATATACAAATATTATTTTTATTTAGGTATCATTTACAAAAATATTTGGATCAATATTAAATTTTCGTATATAAAAATATTTAGATAAATAATAGATTTTTTGAATAAATTTTTTCCGTATATCATTTTTGACTAAAAAATATTTCGATCATAAATACCATTTTTCGTATATAAAAAAAAATTAATAATATATTTTTTTGTGGAAGAAAGAAGTGAGAAAGTGATGAAAGAGAAAAAAAATAAAGAATAGAGAGAAATTTGATAAGTTTGATAAAATATAAAAGTTGTATTATTTTAATAATAAAATTAAGAACTTTATGGTGTAAATACCAAAAAACCACAATTTTAATGTGGTGGCAAAAAAATTAATAAGGATATTTTTTACTTTTCCACATTCATTAATTTTCTTATATTATAGATTTATTTGAGTATTATATATTAGGCTTAATTATATTAAAATTTGTTTAAGTGTTCATCATTAACATTAAAGTTTTTAATTTTAGTTTTTAATCTATTGTAGCTTCTTAAGGGTTCACTCTTATTGTAACATTACAATGACTAATAATGAGTCATTTGTTATTATTATTATATTTTATTAGTATTATTAGTTTAACATTATATTAGTTTAATATTATATTACTTTACAATGACTAATAATGAGTCGTTTATTATTATTATTATTATTACATTTTATTATTATATAAGTTATTATTATATTTTTTTTATTATTATTAATTTAATATTATATTATTATATATTATTTATGTTATTATTATTAATAGTGATGGTTGAATATTATATTATATTATTAATATTATTATTATATTTTTATTTTTTTGGAGAATAGATAACTTTTATTCCACAAAAACGGATAATACACAGTCGATCCCTAAGGATCTAGACAATCAAAATCAAACATCAATTCAACGAAACCTACCAAAGCAAATATCTAGAAACCTATTGACTACTAATAGATTCAACATGATCCCGGAGATTTCTATGCCCTCTACTGCGAGTAATAATGACTTGTTGAATCTTGGCAATAATATCTTGGTCCATAGGTCTATTGTTGAAAACAACATCATTTCTTGCTCTCCAAATAGCATAAGTTGTCTCAGCCAACACCATTTTCAGGAGCAGTCTTTTCCAACCTTTCTTTGCCATTTCTTGAATCAACCACATCCTCTAAGTATTCCAATTATGCCTCATATACGTGTATCTAATCCAATGAAGCATGGTGTTCCAGATTCTGAGAGTGTTTCTACACTGGAAAAAAAGATGATCGATAGATTCCTCATCTGTACAGAAATTACATGAGGAGTTCGTGATGATACCAAATCTCTGCATCCTGTCCTTTGTAGCTAACCTCCCCATAAACATCAACCATAGGTGGAATTTCGCTCGTGGTCTAGCTGCATTATTAAAGAAAACCACATGCCACTCAACCTTCTGTTTTTCTCCCCTCAATCTGTGGTAATGTTTAGCTATGGAACATTTATCATCATGTAAAGTAGCTCGCCAGTCAGGAATTTGCACACAGAGATCTCTACTCTTCACAATTCTCTTTAGGATCCATGAACAGTCTTGAGGAGGATCCCAGACCTGGATGTCCCTACCTTTCACATAATAGGCATCTAGCCACTTAACCCAAAGCTTGTCCTTCTTTCCTTGAATATTCCACAAAAGCTTTAGCATTGTAGCTTGGTTCCATTCAGTAAGTGATGTTATATTTAAACCTCCAGCATTTTTTGGATTACACACTTGTCCTTCTTTCCTTTTTGCCGTTACTGCTCTTTCCACTCCACAGAAACATTCTACAAATGCTCTCCACATGGTGGATCACCTTCTTTGGGAGGGGGAAAACCTGCATCCAATAGGCAACCACAGATACAAGCACACTTTTAACCAAATGACCTCTACCTGCAGCACTAAGTAGGTGGGCAGTCTAGTGTTGAATCCTTGCAGTTATCTTGTCCACAAGAGGTTGACATTGATTGATACTGAGTCTTCTATAAGATAGAGGCACTCCTAAATACTTGAAAGGCAACACACCCTCATCATACTCTGTGATACTCAGAATATTTGCTTTCTCCACTTCATTGGTTCCCCCAAAATACACCTTGCATTTATTGGGATTGGCTTTCAACCCCGTGGCTCTAGAGAATTGACTGAAAACCTGCAATTAGGGTTATTATAATTATTTTTTTAGGCAAGGTTAAATTAGTAATAATCTAATTAGGGTTTGTACTAAGGGTTGTTTTCATGATGACACGTGGCAAGGGTTGTCATCATGAGTGACAACCCTAAAAATCTCTTCAATACGCATGACTTAGTTGATGCATTAGGTTTAGATCATGGTTTTAAATAGTCTTCCATAAGTATGGGTTTCGGGCTCTTCAGTCAAATTTATGCAAATCCACAAACTGATTGCTGCATAATTTATGCAGAAAACTTCTCATTAAAATAAGAAACAAACATCACTTGTTTACTAAAATGTCTCAACATCCTATCTTATAAAACAAACAAGTGCACAACTGAAAGAGAAACAATTGTTCCAAAATTAATCGTTCTTATACTGCAAAAATATGTGAGATAAAATAGCCTAAAATCTCACATTAAATAAAAAACACAATCTGCTAAAATGAACAAAATTGCTACAAATAATAAAATTTCACACATCTTACTCAACATCAACACTAATTCATAAGTACTAAATAAAATAAAAATAAAAAACAATGAAATTGCTCGTACTTATAAAAGTATATAAATAAATTTACAAGCAAATTCACTAATAACTTAAATCTTGAAAACAGAGGATCTCTATACTAGTTTTCTTTCCCGTTAAACACACCGGACATGATTTGAGAAAATGCTCACATGGTTTACACGAACAAAGATGCCGACAAGGAAGAAACAAGAAAGTTGATTCATTCAAATAACAACATTTGCAAATCATGTTAAAACTTGTTGCAATTCCATGATCATCACACACTATACTATTCTCAGCTGTTTCTTCTTCAAGCACTTCCATGTCACAACATGACTCCATATCTTCAGGATAATATGAATTTTTTCTTTTGATTTGTTCTAAGGAATTATCGAGAGACAAAACCATGCATTCATTTTCATAAGTAATTTTTCGCCACAATTGATTATCGGTCTCTAATTTTGTTGAATATTCTTCCAATTCCAGGTTTATATTTGTCATTTCTCCTATTTGTTTATCCTTTTGTGCTAGCATATAAGAGAAATTTAATTCTTCGTTCTTCAATATTGTCATCACTTGTTGTTGATTTTCATGCTCTTGAATCAATATTCTCAATGTCTCTTTCTGCCACCATATAAAAACAAATTATTTCAATTATTATTTCTTTAATTAAAAAGTAAAAAAAATAGTAAATCTCAATTTTTAATAGAAATATGAAGAGTTATAGAACAGAACTGTCCATTTTTTAGGAAATAAACCCCTCTATAAATTTCCAAAAGTATCCACGTAGTCATTAATTTTTTTAAAATTTAAATCCTTACAATAACTCTAAAATAATTTAATAGGATAATAAAGAGTAATACATATTTAATAAAATGGTTTACTAGCCTAAAAAATATAATATGTTAGTGGAATTTGAGTAACTTGCATTTAAATTTTATTTTTCAAATGGAAAAATAATATATATTATAAAAGGATAAAACCCATTAAAAGTACAGTGAAAAAATAAGAAAGTGCCAAATAAAAAAACAGCTGTCAACACAGCATAAAAATCACCCCAACTACACAGCACTAAGCCCTCCCAAATTAGATACTATCAAACTACAAATTATTAGTTAAAGATGAAGAAGTGAGATGTCAGAACGCGCGCCCGCTTGAAACCATGTTTGCGCCTTTGCAATATAAAATTCCTGCAAACTAAGTTCAGTTTTTAAATTTAATCACCTCAGTCTCACTTATTTCCCAATTTTTTTTTTCAAACATCAGTTTGATTTCATATAACACATAAGTAACAAAATTGAAAATTAAACTAACTAATTACCTGTGACTCGATAAGCTGATTCACCTCTAACTTTTCTGGATGAAACTCAGTGTAGTTATGTTTAGTGGTAGTAGCATCATAGACATTTGAATTACTAGAATGAGGAAAAGGAAAATTGGGGCCTTGAACGATCATGTTTTGATTTAAGGTGAGGCCTTTTAATAATTGAATATTTACAAAAACAACTGAGTTTTTCAAATTTCATTCACTCCTAATTTTCTGATATATATAGTATATACCAACCTATAACATACAGGAAAATTTCAAAAACAAAAATAACGTAGAGGAAGGATTGAGAATTTAACGGCGCGTATTTAGCATTAGTTATAAATTTTAACGGCGGCAGTGAATAATTTATAGGGAAATTCTTGTAAGAACATCATTTTTAATGCTTTTAATCAATTAGTTAAAAATGGATAGATTTTGAATTAATATAAGGGTAATGCTAACTTGTGCCCCAAGAGCACATGTTTAGAAATATATAAATGGAATGTTTGTGTTGGATATAGAAACTTTGTGTTTGAAAATTGTGTATTGATTTGATTAAAAGTTCATAGTTAATTTATTTATTTACTTTTTCAATACAAACATTTCATTTATATTTTCTTAACATGTGCCCTTGGGGCACAAGTTAGCATTACCCTGAATATAATATAGTAAAGGATAAAGCTAACATGTGCCCTTAGGGCACATGTTAAGAAACCTAAATATAGTAAATTAGTATTGAAAAATGTAATAAATACATTAATTATGAACTTTTTATGAAAACAATGCACATTTTTTTAGAAATAATTTCTACATTTAGCTCTTAACATGTGCCCTAAGGACACATGTTAAGGGCACATGTTAGCATGACCCTAATGAAAATATTAACTGAAAAAGTTTAAATGAAAAAAAATAAATAGAGAAACTGAATTACTTGATCCTCATTTTTCGGAATTTGTGTAAGTATTAAGCAAGAGAGTGGAATGTTACAGACGACATGCAGATTTGTGAAAATATAAAAAATCAAAGCGCCACATTCAATGGTTTTAACTGAAACTGACGTATACATAGTATCCTTATTTTATTTTATTTTGTCATTTTTTAAAAATTTCCAAAATTTCCTCCGACTTATTATTAATGGGCTATTATAAATTAAATCGATAAAAAAAGTCATATTAGCGTTGTTTTGTTAATATTTAGGGTTAATACTTAATATATATCCTTCTATGTTTATGTTTATTAGGGTTGTTAATATTTTTTTTTAAGTTACCTTTATAAAAACTCATGAATTAAGAGATACTAGATTTTTGATCCTATGATGCACGGTTATTTTAGTATTGAAAAATTATAATACTCATTAAAAGTTGATATTTAATTTATTATTAATATGTTAACTATATTATTAGTGTAAAATTATAATAACAATAATATTAGATCAAGATATTTTTTATTAATATTATTCTATTATATCATTTTATCTTTTATATTAATTTTAATATTAATTTTAAAAAAAATTGATAAAATTTCTAAAAGTTAAACTTTTAATATTTTGAGGTGAGGTATATAACTTGTGTCTTGCACGGTTTTAATTATAATATATTTATTAGAATTGATTTACGTTCAATGAGAAAATGTGATTGTTATTTTAAGAAAATTCATAGTTTTAAGAAAATTCATAATTTTGGTCAATTTTAATTTTCTAATAAATATGTAAATTTTGTGTTGTTTCATGTTACATTCTTCTTCTTCTTTTATTTTCTAAGAATCTTCAAAACATGATAACAATATAATTATAATTAGATATAAAAACATTAATAATTTAATATTATCAGTTTATCAAAGCAACATTGAAAAGCATTTAAAAGAAAATATCAAGTTTTTTCTGAATCAAATATTTCATTTCTTAATCATTTAAATTTTCTTCAATATTTTATAATTTTCTACCTTTTATATTAAAATTATTATCATTTATATAAAATTTTAAAATTTAAATAATCAAAAAATCTACTTAGAGTTTTTTTAATGACACAAAATCTACCATACCAAACAAAAGAAGAAAGGAAAAAATAAAATAAAATAAAAATGTAAAGATTGATTTACCGTGATTATATTTTAAACCACTTATTTATAACTTCTTTTATCTTTAATTGGTTTCATAAAAAATATCGCACATGTCTTTAATATTCTTGGTCATAAAAACATATACTTCTATATTTTTATTAAAATATTCACTTTTAGTTTTTACATCATCAACATCGAATTTGTCCGTTAACATTTTTTAAATAATAAAATTTAAAATAAGATAAAAATAGATTATCTTATTCTCAACCTAAATTTTATAAAAAAAAAATTATAATTATATTTTTTAGTTTTGTATTCGTTTGTTGCAAAAACAATAACTAAATTTTTTGTCTTAAAGAATTGTTATAGTCGTAAGTGTATATTATTTTTAATTTTTATTAAAATTGAAAGGATAAAAAAAATTTAAAACTTGTATGAAAATGAGTATACATACATTAAAAAGGAGTCTTCAATAAGATGAATTCTAAAAATTATTTTTAGATCATTGTTGAAACCAAAATGATAAGAATAATTTTGAAATGATATGAAATATAAAGGTGTGGCATTTAGTCTTGATGTGTGATATTTACTTCAAATGTCCAGTATTTAGTCATTGGTAAGGAGTTGGCTCACACCCAAGAGGTCGTGGGTTCAGCCCTCGTTGCTGATGTGAGGATCTCTTTGATGGGTGATCTGCAAGTACCTCTATAAGCGCTCTTTTATTCTTGAGGTCTGTCTGACTTTGGTGAGCATCTGAAGCCCAACTCACCTAAATATTTTCACAACATAAAAATACCATTATCTATAACAGTTTATCGATATCAATTTCTATACAAATAAATGTCTATGCAAATTCTTCAAAAATTATTTTAATTGATCTAAATATTAGAGTTAAAAACATCGAAATATTTACACTATGTGCCATTATCAAATGAATAATCTTTTACCCTGAAAAAAAATAAAATTAATAATCAATACAAATGTATAAAGTAAGAAATAGAAGATGAAAACTATGATACAAATTTGAAGAGTAGTACAAAAGTGAAGATATGAAACTAAAGTGCTATATTTATATTCACATCGAGCAAGAGCGTGCATACCGATAAAAATTAATAAAATTATAACAGAAAAAATTTACTATTAAAATTCAATTTTTGTTCTGAAATCAAGGAATACTTTATTAATAACAAAAACAATACAATCAAGGCGATCCTAAAATCCAACCGACCAAAAGCTAGATACTCTTATGGAAGCATAAGCTTAGCAATATGTTGCCTCATCTTTGGTTTGGACCAACACCTAAAGATGGTGTTCTCAATCATATGGGGGCCTATTATAGAGCTATCATTTTTATCCCCAAAGCAAAAAACGTTTCTAAGTTTCCAACAAGCATAAGTAGTTTCAACAAAGGCATATTTAAATACTTCAGTCCATCCACAGGGTTGGTGATTAATCTTCATCTAATTAAGAAGCACAAAGCTCCAAATCTTTCTATGTGTTTCACAGTTAAACAAAAAATGATTGAGGGTGGTTTCTTGTTGACCACAACAACAACACTTATCATCCTTGAGAATACAAACCTGGATAATTTCTCCTTCGTAGCCAATCGATCTTGACATGTCATCCAAGTAATAAATATGGCACGGGGTTGGGCAATGTTACCACCGATTCTAGACGTTGTATTGTATGCTCTCTTTCAAAGCATATTAAATACTTCTGATGATACAGTAATTAAGTAACGCTAGCATGGAGCTCCAACTCTACATTTGATCTGTTACCTGTCTAAGTTGAAGTATTGTTTTAAAAATTCACGAGAAAGAGCTCCTAGACATAATTAAATTTGCACCAACGACCTTCGTCTGGAAGTGATCTTCTCTACCACTGATCCAACGACCTTTGCTGCAATGTGGCAGTCAGGAGGTCCTTGAAGGAATCTGAAAATTGAAAGGGAGAGATTGCAAAAAAGTATTTACCAAGGACTATAAACAAAACTCGCTAACATTACAATGGCGTATATTTAACCTTAAAATTAATTTCTAATAACATCTAAAATAAAATTCATACGTTTAAATAATTCACAAAACACATCCAAATATATTCAAATTCTATTAAAATGTGTTTGAACTCAAACAACGTAATTTAAATGTGATTTTTTATATTACAAGTTAACATATTTACAGATTTAAAAATAATTTTAAATTGTTATTTAAATGTGTATGAATAAAATTTAAATGTGAGTTTAGTGGGTGTAGATTTTATTTAAAGATTTATTATCAGAATGTATCAATGTTTCTTAAAATCACATATTTATATTAAATAAGAATGAGTATGAAATATAATTAAATGTGATTTTAGTGGTTGTAAATTAATTAAACATGTGCGTTTTATTTTTTATGTTATTATAAATTAATTAATTTTTATTTAATGGTTTTGAAAAATATTTAAGTGTGATTTCAGTGGATGTAAATTGTAAGTTAAAATATGAAAAATACATTATTTCACTAGTATTGGATATTGTCCAATGACTAAGGGGTCTCTAGTTTGACCCTTGTTTAGTTCAAAAAATTTTTTAGGGATCAACTTAGACTCTATTTTTTGTTAGACTCTATTTTTTGTTATAAAATGTATAATAGACCATTAAGTTATGAGAATTAGATGATAATGAAATTGTTACAAAATTATTTATTTAATGGCGGTTTTATTGTATAAAAAAATATTAAAAATTTGAATCTTCATTTATTTATTCATAAATAAAAACTATTAAATATTCCAATGATTTAAAAGATTTTTTGTATAGAATAACTTTTAGAAGTTATCATTAGACATTAAATTAAGTTAGTAAAAAATTTAGAAATTAAATTGAGATTTTATTTTAAATATATAGATACATTTTAATAATATCAAAAGTCATTTGTTTAAAAGACTATTAAATATTCCAATGATTTAAAAGATTTCTTGTATAGAATAATTTTTAGAAGTTGTACCATTAAACATTAAATTAAGTTAGTAAAAAAAATTGAAATTAAATTGAGATTTTATTTTAAATATATAGATACGTTTTAATAATATTAAAAGTCATTTGTTTAAAAAAAATCATTGTGAGATTATTTTAAGGTGGAATTGAGAAATTCCATCTCATTAAATGAGGTTAATGGAATATAATTCACAAATCTATTAAATACAATTGGCTTAAATATACAACAATCCAGAACACCGCCAAGAATCATAATATCAATCTTTCAGATTGAAAGTCACCGAGACAAAATAACTTAGCTAAATATTTTCTCTCAAACTCTCATGAGTTTCTCTTCTTCCACTTCGGATAGGACTTTACTGATAATGAAGGAACAAAAAAATCTCAAAAAATATAGAACCTAAAAGCTCGGTTTTAAAAAAAAATTAAAAAATTAAAAACACTTGAATAGATTAACCAAAAATGCATTTAAGACTTTTTGTTTTATTTTATGATTATGTCATTTTGAAAGGAAAGAATTGAAAGCGCCACATTCAACGAATTGTGAGGCCACCCATTTAATGATCATATCTGAACAAGTTTTGAATATGGATAACAAACCGCTTCATTTCCTCCCTGACATACACCCCAAGATTTGATACATTTGATGATGTTGGGTGTTGCTAAATGACGCACCTCTAATAGCTGCTAGTAAACAAACGGAAACTCATTTCAAAAGACATACACCCCAAGATTTGATACATTTGATGATGTTGGGTGTTGCTAAATGACGCACCTCTAATAGCTGCTAGTAAACAAACGGAAACTCATTTCAAAAGACATACACCCCAAGATTTGATACATTTGATGATGTTGGGTGTTGCTAAATGACGCACCTCTAATAGCTGCTAGTAAACAAACGGAAACTCATTTCAAAAGTTTTAACGAACAAGATGAATTTATCATATGTAACAAAAATAATCTAAGTATGATTGATTAAGTGATTGGCAGGGGACAATATGATTATAGTTTCCAAGAGTTTCTTCAAATCTCTTTGCTAGAGTAGAGAAATCATTGATAAAATGATGGGCGCTATGAGATGAGATCACATGGTGTTGTCTTAGATGCCTCTGTCAAGGATCAATAAGTTCAGTGCAAACCGTGGCCACTCAATCATTCATACGAGATGTGCTTATGTTAAACTCCACGCTTGTACATTGCCTACTCATTTCTTTCAAGACATGCCACAGACACGGCACATGTTTTCTTCACATTGACAATAAAGCTTTCTTTTGATATATATGACATGTAGAATTATGATAAAAATATGAATTGTGCATAGTGTTTTCAATAAGTTACTTGATGTGAAATAGTCTGATATACTTACAAGCAGCAGTAAGTATCTTAAGTATAAGGAATGTGTAAAATTTGGATGCTTAGATAAAAGATAGCTTATCAACTATTAGGGTTTGGCTGAATGCTTTATTAGGTCATTGAATGTAGAGCAATTGGTTTGATGATGATAAGCACTTCCTTCAATATGACTGATTGGACTGAAAACTCGTTAATTTCGAATATTTAACAACTACCACCACCAAGTGAATTGGAACACTGCATTTTCAATGAAGTAAAGGTTGCAAGAAAACAAAGTATGGCATTGGCACATTTTAAACCCTTATCTAAATCCTGCATGTTCAGTGGAAGAGTGAACATGATGTGGATTGAGATTGACCCTATTGTGGAAGTGTCTAAATATTAATGAACTCAAAGAAAGAGCAAACAGTGGTAAAAGCTCTCAGTGAGAATGACTTTACTCAACAAGCAGTTCAAGAGAAACTCTCAAAAAAAGACAAATTAAGAACATGCATGCAATGGTACTATCATCCAATGGAAGGTCTCTAATTCGCCTGCAATGAAGATATGTTCTTACACATCAAGAATCTCTTTTGTTAATTTTGATGTTTCCTCTTAAGTGAAAATCTGAAATGCGAACCCTACCAAACTATATTCTTTTGAACTTATCTGTTGTTTTTTGTATCATCCTAAATATTTGTTTTGCTTTACTTTGCAGGCACAAACACACGGCATGCACCAATTTTATAAAAACTTACTATTATTACATGGTAGATAACTAGATATGGTTATGCAAGGCAGGTTATTCTATCGAATACATTGCAAGGCCTTACGTCAAAACTCAAAAGAAATAAATGTTTAAAGAAATAAATGTTTAAAGAAAAACCATAACCAATAAAAAAAAATGTCAACTTGTTTAACAAATGATAGATAGAATTTTGAAGCAAGTCAGTAGCATTGAAATGAAAAGAAGAAAAGAGTATACCAAGAATTGAAGAAGGCGAGAATATACCAATAACTGAAGAAGGCGTTGGTGACCATAATCACGTGAACTACCCGCGCTCTTCAAATGGATTGAGGTCATAGTTGTTAGGCAGCTAATGGCAACGGCGACCCTTTACTTTGAATTTGCCTCAACTGTTCATAAAAGTGAATGTTAGTTAAGAGTCAGACATAAATTAAAGTGAAAAAAACTAAGAGTCAAATAATCATCATCACAATTGTTTAAAGCTAGAAACTTATCCAAACTACGCCATCACGGTTTATATATTTTAAATGGACAAGTTTGACTAGTTTGAAAGATAGTTAGGCTGTGACACTTGTTATGACTGTTGAACTTAAAATATATCCGGTGTGTCTGCTGCTTGTGGGTTCAAACATGTACTACTGCTGACCAAGCCTTTGATGAAAGTTCTATGCTGACCTCCGTACATTTATGATGATTTGTAAACGATCAAACTACGCATTATCTATCTACATTAGAATTCACACAACAGCAGAACTTTTTGTATGTTGTCGGTACAGAGGCGTGTTAATATCAACAATTTGAAGAAAACATGTGACATGTCTAATGAATGTGTGTCGACAAAATAATACGAGTATCCATGATAAATCAAAGCATTAAGTTTAAACTAGCCAGCCATCTCATTTGACTTTGAATTGGGTTGTCTATCTAGCATGTGGTGATCCCTCATTTTATGGACCCCATCCTTTAACAACAATAATTCATCAAAGAAATGGATTTGAAGAAACTCTTGAAGAGAAGACTATAAATAAATACAGTATCTTCTCTCACAACCAACCATCACAGGTCATTCACTAGGACACATTTTTCATAAATTTGAGATTGTTAGTTATTTGTAAAACATTTAGAATGGGCTTCCGTTTACCTGCAGCTATTAGACGTGGTTGTTCACTAAGTAGCAGCCAAACATCATCAAAAGTAGCGAAGGGGTGTCTTGCAGTGTATGTTGGAGAAGAAATGAAGCGGTTTGTGATCCCTGTGTCATACTTGAACCAGACATCATTTCAAGAGTTGCTAAGCCAAGCAGAGGAAGAATTTGGATATGATCATCGAATGGGTGGCCTGACAATGCCTTGCACAGAAGATGTGTTTTTGCATATAACTTTAGGCTTCAATGGTCTATGAATATGCGACTGCAGAGAAGGACATAGATTAGTATTGAGATTTTGTAGAATATAGGCAGGCATGTTGTAAATATTGAGATAGAAACACAAATTGGCAATGTATTATTGGATGTTTTTGCTATGACAGAATTGAATGAAAAGCTATTATGATGTTATGTATATGGTGAATTTGATGTTTTCTATATCACAAAATTCAATGATGTTATGTATATGGTGAATTTGATGTTTTCACTAAATGGTGAAGCATTTGATTAGAGAGATGAGTGAAATGAAAGTATAGATATTAACAATTTAAGTCAACAAAATAACCAAAAATCAGAATAAGAATTCAACTATACATATGGTTCAAGTACGAGACAGCCCCAATTTCAAAATCGTGATGAACACCACCTACATGCATTGAAATTGAAAGGAAAACAAAACCCTAAATGCAAAATCATTGAAATTGAAAGGAAAACAAAACCCTAAATGCAAAATCATTGAAATTGAAAGGAAAACAAAACCCTAAATGCAAAATCATTGAAATTGAAAGGAAAACAAAACCCTAAACGCAAAACCATTGAAATTGAAAGGAAAACAAAACCCTAAACGCAAAACCATTGAAATTGAAAGGAAAACAAAACCCTAAACGCAAAATCAAAGAGAAAACGAACAAAACCTAAACGTAAAAACGAACAAAACCTAAACGCGAAATCAGAGAAATTGAAACCCTAAGAATTTCGGGGAAGAAAATCGCAAAAAAATTTGGACCATTTCTCGATTTGTGCGTGTCATCCTTGCGCAGGGGCCATGCTAATCTTCTCTGTATCGTTCCAATTTTATCGGATGTCCCCGAAGGGACGAACTAATGGTGAGTATCTCTTCTATATAAACTTAATAAAAGAAAACAAAGCATTCGATGTGGGACTAAAATCAACTAACATAACATAACACACTTGCTTTGTCAAACCCGCTTATTATTTCTCTCAATCTGCAACTAGTAATCTATTATGCTGTAAAAAAACTAATTATTCACTAAGCAATGATTAATCTATCCATTCACTAATAATTAGTAATATTATTTTCTTTACACTAGAAGCTCAAACACTTTTTTTATAAGCGAACCACAAACATATAACCGAACTGTGAGATTCAGAATTTTAATATGTTGTTGGCTCTTTAATTGATTAGTATTATTATTTGTTATTGTTTATTCATTAATCAATTAACTATATTATTATTTCCTATTTACACATTAATTGATTAGTCATATCCTATTAATCGATTATCTAATTTAACTAATTGATTTCTAAAAGCCTATTCAAAAATTTTAATTTGTATATTTAATGGAGATTATTCACTTAATTTATTTTTTCCAATTTAACCACTTAATTAACATATAGCAGAAAATATATAAAATTTAAATTACACAAAATAATTACATGTATCTTAAAGTGGGATAAATAAAACTAACAACGAGTGACAAGAATATGGTCAAACAACACTTGGATATACGATGTAAATTCATCAAAGTCTCACATCTTGTGGTTCAACATTAAAGCTAAAATGTATCTGATCAAACTGTTTTCATGTCTCATCGTCGAAAGAATGTCGCAACACGCATAAACTTCTTCAAACAACATTATATTTATTTTTAATTTTTTTACACCAAAAAATAATTAAAGTCTCAACTAAAATATGCAAATATGCAAATGATTTCAGGGTTACACTAATGTGGACACTGTCAAATTATATTGTTGTGAAATCATTGAGACAACCTTTCAATAAAAATAATTTATCGTGGCAAAGTCACTTAATCCGTTATCATATAAAGTACCTCTATAAAATCATTCTAGAAGAAAACTATAAGTTAATTTTTCAACCACAACGTAGGTTGAATCCTTTGATGAAAGTATTAATCAAAAGAAGAAAAAGTACTTAAACTTTTAGAGACAAGAATGATTTATACAAACTTTGATAGTACTTCGGTTTGACCAGTTCAATTGGTTTATAAGAAGCGCGGGATGAACGTCATCCAAAAAGAAATTAATGAATTGATACCAACAATAATTGTCATTGGATGGAGAACATGTATAGACTAGCTAGAGAGATTAGTTATTCAAACTTTCTATTGCTCCTTAGATGGTTACTTAAGAAACAACCACCGTAAAACTCTCAAATAACCCTACATAACTAGAAGTTGTCCTCTTATGTACTTTTAGCTCAGTTTTGAGGTTGTCCTAGAATTTCATGCATTCTCTAAGGATCCATATCCCCTACCTAACATAGATCGCCTGGTAGATAGATCATGTGGATACGAAATGTTTGAGTCTCATAGACGCATATTTCGGCCACAGTCGAATCAAAATGGACCTTGTAGATGCGCCCAAGACATCATTCATGTTCAATCACGACAACTATTATTATAATTTCGGACCCTTTGGGCTAAAGAATATAGGTGCTACTTATGAAAGAGTCGTGGAAATTGTATTCTCAAAGCAGATAGGGAGGAACCTATAAGTCTATATAGATGACATGATAATAAAGACATCATAGTGAAAGAGCCACGTTGTAGACCTTGAAGACATTCTGGAATCATTCAAGAGTTACAACATGTGCTTAAATCTCGCTAAGTGCTTAATGGGTGTACATGAAGTTAAGTTTATAGGTTTTATGTTAATCAAGAGAGATATAGAGGCGAGTCTAAATAAATCTTAGGTCATCATCAACATGATAATCCCTTCAAACATTAAAGAAGTTCAACAACTCACATGGTGATTTGCTTCTCTAGCTCGTTATCTTTCTTTCTCAGGTGACAAGCTTTTCCATTTCTTTTCTAATTTAAAGAAAAATGAGAAGTTTGAGTAGACGAGCGAGTGGAAGGTTTTCCCATATACCTCTATTTTAATGTTATTGACCATCTAAGAGACAAACAAAGTTAAGCGACTTATTTATTTTGTGAGAAAGGTATTTAATGGGGTAGAGGCTCGGGATTAGAAGATTAAGAGGCTTGACATGGAAGATGCGATAATTGCAAGAAAACCCATGCCCTACTTTCAAGGGCGTTAGGTAATGGTAAAACCAACTACCCTATTCGACAGGTTCTGGACAAGACAAATTTTTCAAGAAAGGTGCTATCCTGGGTAGTTGAATTATCTGAGTACGATACCCAATATATACCCAGAGGAAGTATCAAGTCACAGGTATTAGTTTATTTTTTGGCCGAGTTCATCTCGCTAGTAGGCGAAGAGACTCCCTACTCATGGATTATTTTTGTAAATGGCGCCTAAAAACTTAAAGAGATGTGGCATTTGGATAGTATTGGAAGGGCCAAACGACCTATTTATTGAGCACTCTTTGAAGTTTTAATATAAGGCATATGTCATAGCAGCATTAAATCTCCATTAAATATACAAATTAAAATTTTTGAATAGGCTTTTAGAAATCAATTAGTTAAATTAGATAATCGATTAATAGGATATGACTAATCAATTAATGTGTAAATAGGAAATAATAATATAGTTAATTGATTAATGAATAAACAATAACAAATAATAATACTAATCAATTAAAGAGCCAACAACATATTAAAATTCTGAATCTCACAGTTCGGTTATATGTTTGTGGTTCGCTTATAAAAAAAGTGTTTGAGCTTCTAGTGTAAAGAAAATAATATTACTAATTATTAGTGAATGGATAGATTAATCATTGCTTAGTGAATAATTAGTTTTTTTACAGCATAATAGATTACTAGTTGCAGATTGAGAGAAATAATAAGCGGGTTTGACAAAGCAAGTGTGTTATGTTATGTTAGTTGATTTTAGTCCCACATCGAATGCTTTGTTTTCTTTTATTAAGTTTATATAGAAGAGATACTCACCATTAGTTCGTCCCTTCGGGGACATCCGATAAAATTGGAACGATACAGAGAAGATTAGCATGGCCCCTGCGCAAGGATGACACGCACAAATCGAGAAATGGTCCAAATTTTTTTGCGATTTTCTTCCCCGAAATTCTTAGGGTTTCAATTTCTCTGATTTCGCGTTTAGGTTTTGTTCGTTTTTACGTTTAGGTTTTGTTCGTTTTCTCTTTGATTTTGCGTTTAGGGTTTTGTTTTCCTTTCAATTTCAATGGTTTTGCGTTTAGGGTTTTGTTTTCCTTTCAATTTCAATGGTTTTGCGTTTAGGGTTTTGTTTTCCTTTCAATTTCAATGATTTTGCATTTAGGGTTTTGTTTTCCTTTCAATTTCAATGATTTTGCATTTAGGGTTTTGTTTTCCTTTCAATTTCAATGATTTTGCATTTAGGGTTTTGTTTTCCTTTCAATTTCAATGCATGTAGGTGGTGTTCATCACGATTTTGAAATTGGGGCTGTCTCGTACTTGAACCATATGTATAGTTGAATTCTTATTCTGATTTTTGGTTATTTTGTTGACTTAAATTGTTAATATCTATACTTTCATTTCACTCATCTCTCTAATCAAATGCTTCACCATTTAGTGAAAACATCAAATTCACCATATACATAACATCATTGAATTTTGTGATATAGAAAACATCAAATTCACCATATACATAACATCATAATAGCTTTTCATTCAATTCTGTCATAGCAAAAACATCCAATAATACATTGCCAATTTGTGTTTCTATCTCAATATTTACAACATGCCTGCCTATATTCTACAAAATCTCAATACTAATCTATGTCCTTCTCTGCAGTCGCATATTCATAGACCATTGAAGCCTAAAGTTATATGCAAAAACACATCTTCTGTGCAAGGCATTGTCAGGCCACCCATTCGATGATCATATCCAAATTCTTCCTCTGCTTGGCTTAGCAACTCTTGAAATGATGTCTGGTTCAAGTATGACACAGGGATCACAAACCGCTTCATTTCTTCTCCAACATACACTGCAAGACACCCCTTCGCTACTTTTGATGATGTTTGGCTGCTACTTAGTGAACAACCACGTCTAATAGCTGCAGGTAAACGGAAGCCCATTCTAAATGTTTTACAAATAACTAACAATCTCAAATTTATGAAAAATGTGTCCTAGTGAATGACCTGTGATGGTTGGTTGTGAGAGAAGATACTGTATTTATTTATAGTCTTCTCTTCAAGAGTTTCTTCAAATCCATTTCTTTGATGAATTATTGTTGTTAAAGGATGGGGTCCATAAAATGAGGGATCACCACATGCTAGATAGACAACCCAATTCAAAGTCAAATGAGATGGCTGGCTAGTTTAAACTTAATGCTTTGATTTATCATGGATACTCGTATTATTTTGTCGACACACATTCATTAGACATGTCACATGTTTTCTTCAAATTGTTGATATTAACACGCCTCTGTACCGACAACATACAAAAAGTTCTGCTGTTGTGTGAATTCTAATGTAGATAGATAATGCGTAGTTTGATCGTTTACAAATCATCATAAATGTACGGAGGTCAGCATAGAACTTTCATCAAAGGCTTGGTCAGCAGTAGTACATGTTTGAACCCACAAGCAGCAGACACACCGGATATATTTTAAGTTCAACAGTCATAACAAGTGTCACAGCCTAACTATCTTTCAAACTAGTCAAACTTGTCCATTTAAAATATATAAACCGTGATGGCGTAGTTTGGATAAGTTTCTAGCTTTAAACAACTGTGATGATGACTATTTGACTCTTAGTTTTTTTCACTTTAATTTATGTCCGACTCTTAACTAACATTCACTTTTATGAACAGTTGAGGCAAACTCAAAGTAAAGGGTTGCCGCTTCCGTTAGCTGCCTAACAACTATGACCTCCATCCATATGAAGAGCGCGGGTAGTTCACGTGATTATGGTCACCAACGCCTTCTTCAGTTATTGGTATATTCTTGCCTTCTCCAATTCTTGGTATACTCTTTTCTTCTTTTCATTTCAATGCTACTGACTTGCTTCAAAATTCTATCTATCATTTGCTAAACAAGTTGACATTTTTTTTTATTGGTTATGGTTTTTCTCCATCATGACTTGCTGCAAAATTCTTCGTTTATTTCTTCTGAGTTTTGTTGTATGGCCTCACAATATATCCAATAGAATAACCAGCCTTCTCGCTGGGAGCTTTTACCACTTTTTGCACTTTCTTTGAGTTCATTAGTTTTTAGGCACTTCCACAATGAGCTCAATCTCAAAACACACATCATGTTCACTCTTCTGCAGAACTAGCAGGATTTAGATAAGGGTTTAAAATGTGACATACTTTGTTTTTTGCAAACTTTACTTCATTGAAAATGCTGTGTTCTAATTCACTTGGTTGTTGTTACATCTTCGAAATTGATGAGGAGTTTTCAGTCCAATCAGTCAGTCATATGGAATGATTGTGGTCTCCACCATTTTTTTTCAAGCATCACTAGAAAAATGCAACATACTATGTGATCAGTTATCAGTATGTTTTTTTAATTTTATTTCTACTGACTTGCTTCCAAAATGCTATCATGTGACAATCAAGCTGAAAATCTTTGTAGGTTAAAGAAAGGTTTTTCCTTTAATAAGTTTTTGTTTTGAGTTTTGTTATATATCCTGTATGGTGTGGTAATAAATACCACTTTTGAATTACCATATCTATTAGTATACAATGGACCGTATCCATAAAATTGGTACATGGCTTGTGTTTGTGTATGCAATGAAAGTATTTAAGACGACACAATAAACAACATATGAATTGAATTCACAAGTTTGATGATATTCTCATTTCAGATTTCCATTTAAGAGGAAACATAACAAAATTCCTCATGTACAAAAATTGTCTCAACTAGCCAATCCTACTCCGTTCTATGTTATCGTACAAATTTGACTTTTTTTATTCAGTATGAATTAATTATAGGCTGTTTAAGCGAGATGCTGTATGTAAGAAGACATCTTCCTTGCAGGGAACCGTAAGACCGCCCATTGGATGACAATAACCGAACTCCTCTTCAGCTTGACTAAGCAATTCTTGTAATAAAGGCTTGTTTAAGAATGATATTGGAATCAAGAACCTCCTCGCCTTCTCTCCAACATACACTACAAGATAGCCTTTTGGGACTTCCGCTTCTTTGCTAGAAGATTGGCTTGCATTAAATGATGATCGTCTAATACCAAGTAAGCGAAAACCCATTCTTGTTTTTGTTTCTTGACAATAGAATGATCTCAAAGAAGTAGTAAAAACTTGATATCTGATGCTTCAAAGTATGAATGGTTTGTGTTACTGGTAAACTCAATAATGGATATATATAGAAAACCAATTGTATGGTGAATGAGTTATTGAATATGGTTTAGTGGGAGCCATGGCTCATTAATGGTCACATGGCACTGTCTTGAAGACTTTCATAGAGGACTGTACGAAATGTGAGATTATATGACCCACCTTTTGGAAAATTAGTCTATGAATGAGACTTGAGACATCTAACTTGATATATTTCAGACAAGCTCTAAACACATTAAATTTCTTGTTCTTGTTTTTCTAAGACAAGTGATATCCACCCGTACTTTAAATCCAAACAATTAACAACGAAATCTTCAAAAAATTATGCAAATTTATATGGATAGACTGCTGCCACATTTTGATGTTACCGTAAAATTTGGCTGTATATTCACAGTATATTCGCCTTCAACACGATATTTATAAAAAGAAGCATATATTTAAAATTTAGAAGGTTATCTTTCCTGGGCATTCTGAATAGTTCAAATATTGACACAGCTTTGTAATGTGGGACATAAATTTAATTACTCTGTCGAGTTATAAGAAATCATTTATTGAAAACACTACTATACACAATTCATATTTTTCTCATAATGCTACATGTCATATATCAACATAAAGCTTTGTTTGTTGTCAATGTGAAGAAAACATGTCCCGTGTCTGTGTGGCATGTCTTAAAAGAAACGAGTAGCAAATGTACAAGCATTGAGTTTAACATGAGCTCATGTAATTTGATTGAGTGGCCACGGTTGCACTCTTATTGATCCTTGACAGAGGCATCTAAGACAACACCATCTGATCTTTCATCTAATGGCGCCCATCATTTTATCAATGATTTGTCTAACAAAGGGATTTGAAGAAACTCTTGGAAACTATAAAAATATACTGCCCTTCTTCACAACAATCACAAATCATTCAATCTGCCAAAGGGCAATCTCGTGGTGTATGTCGGAGAGGAAATGAAGCGGTTTTTTAACTACATGTCATATGCTTGAACTAACCTTCATTTCAAAACTTGTTGAGGCAATCAGAAGAATAATTTGTATATGATCATCCAATAATGATAGAAACTGCTTTTATTTATGACAGAATATGTTTTGCAACACACACATAATTACAAACACTAGAGTTAATACATAATAAACAAGAATTACCAAAAGAGAAAAGTTATTTCTACACCATTTTATGACATCTACACTGTAATGGTACATATATGCAGTGTTTTAAAAACCGGACCGGACATCAAACCGGTGAGGGTATTGGGTCACTGGTTTATTGGTCGAACCACTGGGTTATTGGTCGAACCGCATGACTAAACCGGATTAAACCGGATAACTCGGTTGAATAGACCGGTCGTTATAACAAAATTATATAAGTATAAAATCTATCGAACCGAATGATTCAGTCCCTACAAAATATAACTAGTACTTAATTTTTTTTGAAAATATCATATTATAAAAAAATTTACAAGTTCATAATTTAAATTTAAATTTTACACATGGATATCACACACAATCAAATAGTACTTAATTATAAAATATAAACAAAACTTTAATCGCAACAAAATTTAATTGAATAATTTATAACAAAATAATTCCTAAATTTAATTTTAATAAAAGAAAAATTATTTCAATGTTTGGAATCTCCTTTTTTAATATCAAAATTATGTGTAACAAAATCAACCGCATCTACAACCATTTTTTTTAATTTTATTTATTTTATTTTATTTTTATTTTTAATTAAAATAGTCAAAATGACATTGTTTTAATTTTTTAAAATAAAAAAAATAAAAAAAATAGGAAAAATGCATTTAAACCACCGGTTCACAAAAACCGCCGGTTTTTCCGGTTTTACCGGTTTACACCGATTTTGACCGGTTCACATCGGTTCAATGACATTTCCGATCCAGCTATTGAACCAGACCAGTTACCTGGCCGGTTCCCGGTTCGACAGGTCCGACCGGCCGGTCCGGTCCGGTTTTTAAAACTATGCATATATGGTCTACTAATTTTATTTTTTTAACAATTAATTGTATTTTGATTTCTGTGCATAATATACGATGTAAATACGGTGTACCAAATTTGAGTGTACAAATAGCACGGCTCTTATTCCTAAATAATATGACTACAATAATAACTTCTCATAACGGCCTATAACTGCCCTTAGAAGAAGTCTAACAACACCCCCTCAAAAGAATCACCTTGTCCTCAAGGTAAGTGAAATGAAGGAACCCTCAAAAGAATCACCTTGTCCTCAAGGTGAGTGAAATGAAGGAAATTGTTTCATTGATGGTTGCAACCGGTTCTCAGGTGGCTTTAAAATTTGCAAATTTTTTATTTCCACCACCTTTATTTTCGGTTTCTAAAATCAAATGGAAGCATTGTCTTGTTATACCCTTCACAATACGATTTCTATACGATCTTTTTCAAATTTGTGGATAGATAAAATTTGTATACCGTTTCAGCAAAGGCTTGTAACTGTTTTCGTGTTTCCAAGTGCTCCATGCGTTCTTTCATATTCTGTTTTAGATTTGTCGCATATCAAACAACCCTTCAAAACTACACTATAAAGCCTCAATGTATGATTATATTCACCTTAATAATACCACCATTTTCCCCAGATCTTAATGCTCTGATACCAGTGGTAGAAATCGAAACCAACATACAAATTAATGGTAGAAATTACTTTTGTTTATGGCATAATATATTTACAACCCACATAATTACAACCACTAGAGATTATACATAATACACACATTCAAGTTTGAGGGATCCAATTTCAAACGTTGGCAATCTAAGATGAAGTTTTTCCTAACTCTGAAAAAGGTTGCCCACGTTCTGACTGAGGACATCCCAATTGTTCCTTCTGGATCAATCGAGATAACTAATGGTAAGTCAACTGCTGAATCTGACGGAACCTCCAAAAAGGACGCAGCTTCCAAAACATCTGATGGAGACTCTGCTGCAAAAGAAAAAGCCGCAGCAGATGACTTACAACTCCGAAAAGAAATTGCCCTATGGCAAGAAAATGATTACCTATGCAAACATCACATTCTGAACAGTCTTGCTGATGACCTATATGATTACTATAGTAATCACAAGACTGCTAAACAGGTTTGGGAAGCTCTCCAAAAGAAGTATGACACCGAAGAAGCTGGTGCAAAGAAATATGTTGTGAGCCGCTACTTGAATTACAAGATGGTGGATGAAAAGTCTGTGGAAGCTCAAATCCACGAGCTTCAGAAAATTGCTCATGAAATCATTACTGAAGGTATGCCCCTCGATGAACAATTTCAAATTGCTGTAATAATTGACAAACTGCCCCCCGGTTGGAAAGATTTCAAAAATGTCCTTCGACACAAAACAAAAGAATTTTCAATCGAGAGTCTGATTACTCGCCTCCGAATTGAAGAGGAAGCTCGGAGACAAGATCGGAAAGATGAAGTCTTAGTTGTTTCGAACAACAAAAAGAGATTCGGTGCGGTTCTGAAGCCTACTGGCAAACCATTAAAGAATCAGAACCGCAATGCTGTGAACCGAATTAAGAATGGGAATCCCTCTAGGGCCCCATCTGCTCCATTTGCTAAGCAGCAACCACCACCACAGAGAAATGACGCTCCGGTTTTCACTTGCTACAATTGTGGAAAACCGGGTCATATGGCAAGGAAATGTAAGAGCAGGCCTAAACCTGTTGCTGGATCAAATGCTCAAATTAATATGACTGATGAGCCATTTGTTGCTATGATCACTGAAATCAACATGGTTGGTGGAAGTGATGGCTGGTGGATAGACACTGGTGCCTCTCGCCATGTCTGCTATGACCGTGCTATGTTCAAGACATACACTATTGCTGAAGATAAGAAAGTGCTGTTGGGAGATGCTCACACCACTAATGTTGCTGGAATTGGAGATGTTGAGCTGAAATTCACCTCAGGAAAGACTTTGATCTTGAAGGACGTCATGCACGTTCCTGAAATTAGGAAGAATCTTGTTTCTGGTTTTCTTTTAAATAAGGCAGGGTTTAGTCAAACTATAGGGGCAGATTTGTACAGCATCACTAAGAATGGTATTTTTGTTGGGAAAGGGTACGCCGCTGATGGCATGTTTAAGTTGAATGTTGATTTTAATAAAGTTTCTCCTTCCGTTTACTCTTTGTGTGATTTTAATATTTGGCATGCTAGACTTTGTCACGTTAATAAGCGAATTATTTCTAATGCAAGCGACTTAGGCTTAATTCCTAAATTAAATGTGAATGATACTAATAAATGTGAATATTGTAGTCAAGCTAAAATAACTAAGACCTCACATAAATCAATAATTAAAGAATCTAATCCCCTAGATCTTATACATTCTGATATATGTGAATTAGATGGAACCTTAACTAGAAATAGTAAACGTTATTTTATCACTTTTATTGCCGATTGTTCTGATTATACTTATGTATACTTAATGAAAAATAAAAGTGAAGCGCTTGACATGTTTAAGATGTATGTGACTGAAATTGAGAATCAATTTAGTAAGAAGATTAAGAGACTTCGTAGTGATAGGGGAACTGAATACGATTCTGGGTTATTTAATGAATTTTATATTAAGCATGGAATTGTACATGAAACGACTGCTCCATACTCTCCTGAAATGAATGGTAAAGCAGAGAGAAAGAATAGAACTTTTACTGAACTTGTTGTTGCAATTATGATGAATTCTGGTGCTGCACCTCACTGGTGGGGGGAAATCTTATTGACTGTTTGCTATGTCCTGAATAGAATACCCAAGTCAAAAATTAAGATCTCACCTTATGAGATATTAAAGAAAAGACAACCAAATCTGTCTTATTTGAGAACTTGGGGCTGTCTGGCTTATGTCAGAATTCCGGATCCGAAACGAGTTAAACTCGCTAGTAGAGCATACGAATGTGTATTCATTGGTTATGCAGCAAACAGTAAGGCATATAGGTTTTATGACCTAAATGCAAAAGTGATCATAGAATCAAATGATGTTGATTTATATGAAGACAAATTTCCCTTCAAATCAAGAAATAGTGGGGGCACTCAATCGAGTCACATTCCTGTGATAAGAAGCACAGAAAGCAACGACAATGTAGAAACAGAACTTCGACGAAGTAAACGAGTAAGAGTCTCTAAAGATTATGGGCCTGACTATGCGGCTTATAATGTAGAAGAAGATCCAATAAATCTTCAAGAAGCTTTGTCATCGCTAGATGCAGACTTATGGCAGGAAGCCATTAATGATGAGATAGATTCTCTTGAGTCTAACAAGACCTGGCACTTAGTAGACTTGCCTCCTGGATGCAAACCAATTGGTTGTAAATGGGTTTTGAAAAAGAAACTAAAACCTGATGGAACTATTGATAAATACAAGGCTCGTCTTGTAGCCAAGGGTTTTAGACAAAGAGAAAATGTAGATTTCTTTGATACTTACTCTCCAGTCACTAGAATTACATCCATTAGGGTACTTATATCAATCGCTGCTATCTATAATTTGATAGTACACCAAATGGATGTAAAAACAGTTTTTCTAAACGGTGAATTAGAAGAAGAAATCTATATGGAACAACCTGAAGGTTTCGTGATCCATGGACAAGAGAACAAGGTCTGTAAGTTAGATAAATCCTTGTATGGATTAAAACAAGCTCCTAAGCAATGGCATGAAAAGTTTGATAACTTAATGATATAGAATGGGTATAAAGTGAATGAAAGTGACAAATGCGTTTATTACAAATCTGAGAATCGCATTTGCACTATCATCTGTCTATACGTAGATGACCTACTCATATTTGGATCAAACATTCATGCCGTTAACGCTATGAAATCATTGTTGTGCAACAACTTTGATATGAAAGACCTCGGAGAAGCGAGTGTGATTCTTGGCATCAAGATCACAAAATCTGAACGAGGAATTTCTTTGGATCAATCACACTACGTGGAAAAGATCTTAAAGAAATATAACTATTTTGAATGTAAACCATCAAGTACACCATACGATCCAAGTATGAAACTGTTTAAGAACACTGGTGAAAGTGTCAGACAGGCAGAATATGCAAGCATCATTGGCAGTCTTAGGTATGCCACTGATTGTACTAGACCAGACATTGCATATGTTGTAGGATCGTTGTGTAGGTTTACAAGTAGACCGAGTAATGAGCATTGGCGAGCTATTGAGCGAGTCATGCGGTACCTTAAAAAGACAATGAACCTCGGTCTACATTATCAGAGATTTCCTGCAGTACTTGAAGGATACAGTGATGCAGATTGGAATACTTTATCAGATGATTCCAAAGCTACTAGTGGCTATGTATTCAACATAGCCGGAGGAGCTGTATCTTGGAAATCAAAGAAACAGACTATCCTGGCTCAGTCCACGATGGAGTCTGAAATGATAGCATTAGCAAATGCTAGTGAAGAAGCAAGTTGGTTAAGATGCTTGCTAGCTGAGATTCCTTTGTGGGAAAAACCTATGCTAGCTGTGTTGATCCACTGCGATAGTACCGCGGCTATTGCAAAAATAAAGAAACGTTATTATAATGGTAAAAGACGTCAAATTAGAAGAAAGCACAGCACTATTAGAGACTGTATCTCTAAAGGAGCTGTGAGAGTGGATCATGTACGCACTGATGAAAATTTAGCAGATCCTTTGACGAAAGGATTAGCTAGAGAGAAAGTCTATAATAAATCATATAAGATGGGACTAATGCCTATAGGAATGTGAGTCGCTCATGATGGTAACCCGACCTAATTGACTGGAGATCCCAAGAAATAGGTTCAATGGGTAATAACAAGTTGTGAGTGATATGAGACGATCATGCTAAACTAAATAAAAGAAGCATGAATCCTGAAGTGATAAGAGGATGAGATAATAGAAACTCTTAATGAAATCTATACTCTATATGAGGGGGTACCTAGGCTACAGGAGTACTCTTGATAGATTCACCTATGTGATTGTGGAACTGAGGCCGGTTCCTATGGAATTTCGAGGCAGAATTCCTAGAGCCTTCACTAAACCGGGATACACGTGCAGGGCTATTAAGAATACACCTTAAGAAAAGGTTATGTGCGGGTTTGATGTCTGAGATAGAGTTCAAGACAATAGTGTCACTCTTGTTGAATCAGAATCTTACTTGCTACGCAAAGGTTCAAGTCGTAGACACCTTTGCTTATGCATAATCTTAGAAACGTTTAACGTACTTCTAAAATCACCTTTTAAATTCAAGTGGGGGATTGTTGGAACTTGGAATGATGATAACTTGGAGGAAGAGTTGGAAAGATTTATTGACATTAAATGAGCAATAAATGAACACAAGTAAGAGCTAATATGGAGATGAATTTGAAAAGGTTCATTTAAGTCCCACATTGGAGGGAACACAAATATTAGTAGTGTATATATATTCCAACTTGAACAATTGTTGTTGGGCCCAAGGGCACCTACAATTTTATAAAGGAGTGAGGACACACCAATGTGCCAAGAAGACACACACGCGCGCGCGCGCCGCCGCCGTCCGTCCGGCCGGCCGGCTCGGCTCGGCTCGGTTCGGTTCGGTCTACATGAATTAATTTTTTGGAACCCGAATTAATGGAAATTAATTATCATTGAATAATTAATTAATTCGGTAAAAATTAAATACTATTAAATAAGAAATTAATTAATATTTAATATTAATTAATACGAATTGGTGACGTGTCCTTAGACCAAGTCTTAACCTAGATTTTGACTAGGTTTACTTGTCCTCCAAGTCTGACCAAGTGAATAACGGTTACTTTGACTGGGCCGGTTCAACTCTCCCACTATATTTTCGCCCACGATTTGGTCCATTCGGGTGGATCCTTTTGCCTATAAATACATTTCCCTCAGTCACTTATTCTGCACTCCAGAATTCATACCCGAGTTCTCTCCTCTCTCTCTTACTCTGTTTCATCTTTTTAAATATTCTTTTCATTTTCGACTGGATTTACTCCAGATACTAAGACTGGTTTTTACCATCAGAAGGTGTATCATTTAGAACGATTCATCACACGTGCAAGTGTGAATCGTATTGAAACGAGCTGTTTTATCCTGGAGGCGCCATGGGAATTTACGAGCTGCTTTGCATAAATTTGGCAGTACCACGAAACGTCTTAAAGAAAGCGTACCGATCCGCGACTCAGCCGATATTTTCCTCTGTGGCATTATTTTCTTAAACCGAAAAACAACAGTAAGGTTATTGGTTATTGGGTCTATGATATAATTAGTAATTGAGAAGTGCTAAGTAGATCACATTAGCAATTTGAGAGTTAGTAAGGGTTTAACAAAACAAGGTTTTTAGAGAATAGAGAGTTAGAAGTCATTTTGGTGAAATTGGGAAAAGAAGAGAAAGAGGAGAAGAGTGAAGAGAAGAGGAGAAAGTTAGGTTAAAGAATAGAGTTGGCTTCAATCCAAAACCCAAGGTAAGGATGGAATTCTTTTATGATAAAGGATTATATGATGATGTTTAGGGTGTGTTAGATTGTATGGTAGTAACCTTGAATATGTGTTGTAGAATTTTAAGGTTTATGTTGGATTGTCATGAATTTGTGGTTGAAATCATGTTTTTATTGATGAATGTTGATGAATGATGTTAGCTGATGTTGTTATATGCTTTTAATTGCTAATTAGTGAGGTTTTTGAGTGGTGGATGTGTGGTTTCGCAGGTCTATTGATTATTTGATTTTTCTGCATAATTGCGCGTCCGCTAAGCGGATGCTGAGTGAAATTTGGAAAATGCGAGAGCCCGCTAAGCGGAGACGCAAAAATTGTTCTCTTTTGTTGTTAGTTATGCAAAGTGCGCTTGAGTCCGCTAACCAAACCTTGCTGTGTAAAACATTTTATAACTTTGAAATGATGTATCTTTTGATTCGTAACTCCTTTTTAAGTGTCGTTTGAATCTCCGTGAAGCTCTAATTGATGTCTTTCTAATGGATATGACTTGAAAACCTTTGGATATCTTTTTGAAATCTTTTCTTGAATTGTATCATTTGATGTTGTAATTGTTGTTGTGAAGTGAAACATTGTTGTATGATGATACAACATGGCGACGTGAATGTGAAGCGATGAATTACTATAAAAGTAATGATGTTTAGTCGATGTTGTGATGTGTTGTAATTGTGTGTTTTGTGGATGTGCATCATTGTGTCGCATCCATTTCATAAGTGTCTTTTAGCCTGAAAATGGCAACGACTATTAGCCTAAAAGATGGCAACAACTATTAGCCTGAAAGATGGCAATGACTATTAGCCTGAAAATGGCATCGACGATGGTCCAAATGGCAATGTTTGAGACGGGAGTTTTAATCCAAATAGTACCACATGCATTTTCATAAGTCGAGTCGCATATTGAGTCGCATTTTGAATGTTTGTGATTATGATGTGAATGTTGTGATATGTTGATGATGTAGTTGTGCTATTGAATATGTTATTGTAATTGGATAATGACATTGTTGTTTGTGATGAAAGTATGTGATTAGAAGTGGTGAGCCATGTATGATCTTTTCCTTGCCATGAATAATATCACACTTTCCTTTATACTGTTTGATATCTCACCCCTTCTGTTTGAATGTTACCCTTTGTTGGTAACTTGCAGGTAACGACGTGGAGTAGCCGTTTACCTTATAGCTCGATTGGGTGTGTCTATGCTCTGATATGTAGCACTCGGAGGACCTTTGCGATGATTGTTGCTTTATGTCGTTGTGTTTTGATTATGTTGTTACATCTTGTTGGATTTCGTTGTTATTCTCTTGTGAGACATGTTGGATAGTTGTTTCCTTATTGGCAAAGATATTATGATTTTGAATTTATGCTGTTCTTTGAATTCCGTTGCGATATTATGAACTATTTCTGGTTGAATGTTTAAGTAAGTATGTTTCCCCCGTTATATGTGTTATGTATCTATGATCATGAGCATGATTTTGATGTGTTCTTAGAATATGACGCCTCAAATATGTTGTTGGTTTGAGATTATTTTGTATTATGATTTCTTATTAAATTAAGGGGTAGATTTGGGGTGTTACACTTGGTGTTCGTAAATTGAATAACTATGGGGTAATATTTTATACTTTGAAAAGAACTAATTGAAATGGATTTTTCGCTTTCGCGTATTCAGAACCGAATGTTACTCTTTAAATTATACCATCCATTGTCACAGTGGGTGGCGCTTACTGCGTTAAAGAAATAAATCATATTTAAATAATTAGACTCTTAACTTGGTTGAAAAGTGATTTTGGTTTGAAAATAATATTTTAAAGGGTTCCCGATGTTCGTTTCGGTAAATCATACATTAAACTTACAAATGTTGAGAATCAAGTGTGAGGAAGAAGTCTCACATTAGTTATAAAATGGAAGAATGCACACTTTATAAGTGAGAGAACTCATACACCTATCACCTTAAGGTTTTAGGTGGACTTGTGGTGTGTCTCTCACAAAGTGTGTCCCAAGTGTAATATGCTCCCTCGTTGACCCCCTCGAGTAGCCTCCAATAGTGGTATTAGATCTTTTAATTCAAGAAAAGGACCGACTTACTTGTAGTTGAAGAAAGTCAACAGATACAAGGGAATGTGGAAGAGAGAGATTTCACATGATAGGGAGCATTGTATAGACTCACACCTAAGGGGGAGTGTTGATAATTAAGTGTAAGGAAGAAGTTCCACATTGGTTAAAAAAGGGAAGAATAAACACTTTATAAGTGAGAGAACCCGCCCACCTATCACCTTAAGGTTTTAGGTGGATATGTGATGTGTCTCTCACAAAGTGTATCCCAAGTGTAATATGCTCCCTCGTTGACCCCCTCGAGTTGCCCCGAACAACAAACACGTCCAAAAATAGGTTTAAAAGTATTTTATTAAAATATTTATCTTCCTAATTAAATAACAAATAGATTTCGTGGTATTTATCAATTAACTACTTAATAACCTTAATCTTTTGTATTGGACGACTTTCGATCTTATCCGGCTTATAAAGGGTTCTACTTTCATAACAACCGACATAATTAAGTTTGGAAAAGTTACCGTTAAAATCAAAACTACCCTAAAAAGAGCTTCTCAAAGAACGACCAATTAGAATACCGTTGAATTGACGAACATCGCGTTCCAACACTTATAAAATACCAGCATAAAAGAAGAAATGAAAGACAAAATGACAATAAAGCATGCACAAATCGAGTCAAATAAGTGGTGTAATTACGTGTCATCAGCGAGAAAGTCCTATTGTGAGTGAGGAACTTGTAATTATGAAAGAGTATAATTGTAAAATTCACCAAGGGAATTTTGTTTACACTTTGGTTGAATATTATCCACTTAGGGATTGTGTTATTTAATAGGGATTGTGTTATTAGTGTTTGAAGCTAAACCTGTAAAAATATTTGGTGTAAAGATTGTGTGATTCAGTCTCTATTTAGGTTCGATATTAGCCTATTGTTAAAATCTTTTAGGTTCTTGGTTAGCCCGTGATAAAACCAAGGTTGGGTTCAGGTTCAACCTGATATTTAAAGCTTGATAGGTTCGAGATTATCCTGTGGTAAAATCTCTTAGGTTCTTGTTTTTTTCCGTGATTAAATCAAGGTTAGGTTCGTGAGTTAAGCTTGATATTAAAAGCTTTACAAGGTTTACGATTAGCTCGTTATAAAATCTTTGTTTAAGAAACTTGAAGACTAACATTTCCAAGATTCTTCATTTGTGGAAAGAGGGCTAACATCTTTGATCTTTGATCCACCGTTTGAAAGAAAGACTCAACACTTCACTCCCATGTTTATTGTTTTGTTGAAAGTTAACCGTAAAATTTATTTTCCTTGTATAAGGGGATTTGTGAGTATAACTCACTAAAAGCTCTCAAGTTTATTTGATACTCTCAAGATAAGTTCTTCAGGAGAGAAGTATGTCTTTTCTTTGTTTGGCCGGACCTCTATAAATTTCAAAATTCTCTTTTTTCCCTCAAACTCTTTAATTTCCGCACTTTACATTCTACTATTTTAATTTCAGCTACTTAAACTGAAAAAAATGTTTTTTAATTTTAGTTTTAAATCCAAACTTTTTTAAAATTATATTTTTGTGAAACACACAACTCACCTCTCACTCAGGTCACATGTCAAACAAACTTAACTTAAATTTTAATGTCAAACAATTGCTTACTATTTTCACATAAAGATATTAGTCATGGGCTAAACACACAAATCACAATTCCAACTCAAATCAACTATCTCACATTATATTTTCAAATTTAGTTATTACTAGAAAAACTCTTTCATTTTTAGATAAAAATTTAAATACCCTAAAATAGAATTGGATAAAAACACTACTATCATTCACAAAAAAAACGAAGTATTCATATTACCTAGATTAATAATACAACTTAGGCTTAACACATTAAAAAAAGTAGAAGGCTCTCAATCTTAACCTTCAACAAAGAAATTACCATCAAATAAGTATTTATTCAAATGCTATTATATTAATAAAGTAATAAAAATCCTCTAAAATATGTCGCATAGAATAAAGCATAAAATTAAATTAATTATTTATTATTATTATTATTAATATATTTAAACAACAATCATGTAATTTATTATTGTCGCAATAAATTAACTAATTTAGAATGAAGATTTATTTGGTCCCACACAAATATTACACAAGTCAAATTAGTCCCCCACAAAAAATAGATCCGACTTAATCTCTTTCAAAATTTAACCGGATTATATTAGTCATTATGCTAATATTTTTTTCAAACCGGTTTATCGAATCAAAATCGTTAAAAGAAATCTTTATGCCTTTACCACTAGGCCAATGTACATTCATGACAAATAATTTCCCTCGTAATTGCGAGAAATCGAACTGTGGTTCTCCCTACCAAGTCCAACACCAATCACCACTGGACCAACTAACGATTGATAGACAAATCAATTTTTTATTGTTAATAAAGTGACTATCATTTACAACTCGACAAATCAATTTCTATTGTTAATGAAGTGACTATCATTTACAACTAGACAAATTAATTTCTATTGTTAGTAAAGTGACTATCATTTATAATTAATCAAATCAATTTCTATTGTTAATAAAGTGATTATCATTTACAACTAGACAAATCAATTTCTATTGTTAGTAAAGTGACTATCAATAACAACTAGACAAATCAATTTTTATTGTTAGTAAAATGAATATCATTTACAAATAGACAAATTAAATTCTATGGATTTGAATCCTCTCCTATGTGCTCCCTGTTGTTGCCAAGTTGTTGCCAATCCTGCCTTCATTTAAGCATTTGTTTATTTTTTCACAATTTCATTTTATTTATTTGATGTGTATTAATTCTGGGCTATTAGATCAAGCAGGAGAAGGATAGTTGCAGACATTGGCAACAAATGATCTATTTTCAATTTCTATTGTAGTAAATTGACTGTCATTTAATATGAAGGGACTTGGGTTCAAAACTCTATTGATACAAATTTTGTATTTTTTATTTTAAATTCAAAATTGTTTAAGCTTATCATAAATCATGAGAATTATTTATGATGAATGTACATTGATATAGTGGTAAAGACGTAAGATATAGTTTAAAGGGTCTGAGTTCAACTTCTTATAAAAATAATTTTAATTTTTTATATTATTAATTTATAATTGTTTAAGAATGAAATTAAAAATAAAAAATAAATGAAATCTAACGTTGCAGAAAAAATCGATTTAAAAAATATTATCAGAAAAATTAATATATCCGATTAAATTTTATAAGGAATTAAATCTGGTGCATTTTATTGTGAAGGACAAAAATAATCTTCACTCTTCTAATATAAAATAAATCTTTTATATTTTGTACGCATTAAATAGTTTATTAAATAAATAATAAATGTTACTGAGAAAAAAAATTATAACTTATATTAAATATATGGTGATGTTACAATATTAGTCGGATGTCAAATTTTCGTTTTCAGAAGTTTTTCCCTCCTCTCCCCTTCAAACTCGCAAACAAAGTCTAAGCGAACTAATAGAGAAAGTACATGTTTTGCTTTTGGAGGAGTTTGTTGTAGTTCCTTGTAGTGAGCTGTAGCGAACATGTAGCGAGTGATGGCAGAACAAACATAACTTTTGACACCTAAGTCTAAATTGAGTGTCGTTCGAAGCATTAGAAACCTAACGCACTAAAATATAACATGATATAGATAGGTGAATTGTTTTAGTATTATTTTTATGCCTAATATGTTTAGGAAGTTGAATGTTTATATGTTTTCCTAATGAGTTATTGTACTGTTGTGATAATGTTGTGCTATGATGACTTGTTATAATGTCAGAGCTTAACGATTCTGTTAGGGTGTTAATGTTAGTAATGTTGTTATGATGATATTGTGATGATGTATTAGTGATGGATTGCTTGACATCTCTTGTAAACGATTTTTGCATAGTAAGATTGATATCTCAATTCCAAATTAGAATTAGGGGGCAGACGTAGTTGTAGCAAGGATGATCAGTGAACTGCCTAAACAACTCCTCGTGTCTTCTCTCTCTCTCTCTCTCTCTCTCTCTCTCTCTCTCTCTCTCTCTCTCTCTCTCTCTCTCTCTCTCTCTCTCTCTCTCTCTCTCTCTCTCTCTCTCTCTCTCTCTCTATCTCTTGCATTTAAATTTTCGTTATCAAATTTTTAAGCGCATTGATTGAGCAATTGATTAGTAATAAATTTCTGAAAAATTGTTTTTGATCATTGTTGAGTTGTTGATAGTCTTGCGGTCATTTTGATTGTAAGAGAATTTGAATATCAACAAACTTAGAAAGAAATTTCTAAAAAATCAAACGCATACCAAGTGTTCGATAATTTGACACTTTATCGTTTTGTGTTTTAATTGGATGAAAATTGATTGACTTGTGCCTACTTGAACTGTTAACTTGGGAATTCAATTTTTAACATCGATTGTCTCATTGTCATATTATACACAGTTGTGTGTATCCGAGTTCCAATAACTTGTTCGATTTAGACTACTTTTGATCTAAACGCGAAACTTCCGCTAGCAAAAGTTAAACTCTTTTCAAAAACCTTAAAACTTATAATTTTGAATTAGAGAATCTATTCACCTCTCCCCTCTAAATAATGTCTCGTCGTCTCACACCTAGCTCATTCAAACTCAACCTAATCATATAAACAGTCTCCAAACACGAACACTAACATATTTAAGCTATGTAATGCATTAAAACAAACCTATTTGAACTAATACATAAATCAAAAATTAAAATAAGCTAAATGAGAAATTTACTCTAAAATGTGTTGGTGAGAGATTAAAATAAAATACTCTAATGTTAAATGTATTAGGTAGCATAAGTTAGGAATGGTAAGAAACAAGTAAATGTAGCTCTAAAACTTGATCTAGACTGAAAACTTAAAATGAGGTAGAGAAACAAATGTATTTTTCGAAAATGAAGAATGAGGAAGAGAAAAGGGTTTGAAAATGAAGAATGAGAAAAGGAAAGGATTTTGGCGGGACTTTTAAATATGCCCATCTAGTTCAGAGATGTATCTCCAAACTATTTTTTTTAATTAAAAAAAATATGTTAAAAAACAGCACTTAAAATGACTTCAATTACGTATCACCGAATTTTATTGAAAAAATAATAATTTTGAATGGGTCTGAAAATCTCGGGTAAGAAAGAATGTATAAATTATTAATTGTTTTACTATAGTAATAAATTATTAATGTTATTTCTTTTAATTATAAATTTTTATCTTTTTCTATCAATAATAAAAGACAATGTTATAAAAAAATTATTATTTTTTAGATATTATTTATTATATTTCTTAAGTATAAAAAGTTGAAAAAGACTTTAAAAAAAAAAGATGGACAATTTATTAATGCAGGATATATTGAGACTTTATTTTCAAAAGTGGGGCACCAGAGCGAAAATGCAATAATTGAATATCCTGGAATAGAATGCTGCCAATCCATCCATCACGTCGATATGGTTGGAACACATACTTGTTGCACATGCTTGTTAGTATCATCTTCATCATTATTGTAGAAAAGAAAAAAAGCTTGACCTTTTGTTTTCAGACACAGTACACACCATAATATAACAACTAATTATTCCAGCTAGCAATTATCATGCCACTATTACAACTTGAATTACGGAAAAGCCCATAACATTTCATAATTATTTTATAAAAAATCATTTTGCATTAATGATAAGCACAAGGAGAGAGTGGAGAGACAAATTTGCAGCATCTGTAATGAAAAATCGATTATTCCAAAAACTGATTCTCAAAAAAGCCATACTAATAATTTACAAAAACTGAATAAATTACACTACTTGCACACAACACAACCACACCAATATTACTACTAGTAACAAACAAAACAAAACAAAACAGGTAACGGAAAATGACGTCATCACATCACATAACAGCACACGCGGCGGGGTTCTCGTCGCTGAAAGCGGTGGTGTACCGAACCTCGGTCGAACTAGCACGCGCTAGATGAGATCCAGAATACTGATTATTATCATAGTTGTTTCTGACATATCCAGCCGGTGCTTTCTTATCATACGTACCTTGTGCGTATGGGTGTTCAACGACGTCGTATGGAACATACGGCCATATCTCAGCTCTTTTCCCAGTGCGGTGAGCTATACGCGCCACCACTTTGTTCGGTTCAACATAACCAGTAACGGTTACTTTGTTTGCTTTCCGTTCTATATCAACTTGGTTTACCCCCTTCATTCCTTCCACCGATCTTCGAACTTTTCTCTCACATCCTTCACAGTCCATCTTCACTTTCACTTGCACCGTCTGCATCATCATCATTAAAAATATTTCATTTTCATTTTATTTTTCTATACTAATAATTATAATTCTCTCTCCGTCACAGAACTTCAGAATACTAGTCTCAAGAAGTGATTCAGTTGTTCTGTGACGGAGAGAGAGGAAGAATAAGAAAACAAAATAGAGAAATTAATTATATGGATCTAGTCTGATCTGATGTTAGTTACCTGTAATTGTTTGCGTTTTTTGTGATGAGAACCGCCGCCGGAACAGTCAAAGAGTTCAGAAATGTGATCTAGAGCACCCATATTTTTCTGTCTGATTCAGATTTGGTTCCTAAAAATATCTTTATTCTTGTGAAGTTAAGAAGAGTAAGTAGAGAGAATTATGAGACAATGACAAATTACTTGGTTGGTTCGAGGAGTTTTATTTATATGCAACAACAACCACATGTATTAGTACTATTAAATTGAGTGCACGTTATGTCATTAGCAACAACATACATAGATTAGATTTATATCACTGTGTTTGTTTGTGTTGCTACTTCAAATCTTAGTAGTCGGTACTAATATCACTTGGCTGTCATTTGTAATTCCACGTGTTTATTCTCGAATGGACAGTGATGCAGGTTGTGGATGCATCCTCCTAGAAGGAGCGTGTAGCTTTTAGCATTATTACAAAAACCAGTAAAAGGTACTACCACTTTTATTTTCCTTCTGAATGCTTTTTTTTTTTCTCTTCTCGGATCTTTTGAAGGGTTTAATTTGTTCTTTTAATTTTGCAAAAATAAATAAATTTGATTTCTCTATTTTTAAATGCATTATCTGTGTAATATTTTACACGATCACAACATTACAACCATTCACAAGTAATATTTTATATGTGATTAAAAAAAAATTATTTATAAAACTTTAACGACTATGATTTACGTAAAACTTTTTTTTTTACAGTATTAGTGTATTTCAATTAAATTTTTTAAAAATGTGTTTCGTTACTCTTTTCATTTAAATGTTAATAATTACATTAAATTTTTACTTATGACAAATATTCCCTCTATTTCAAAATGAGTATCGTTTAAGATTTTTACACACGGATTAAGAAATACAATAATGTTGTCATAAAACATAGTACTTTTACTAAATTAACCCTATTAATATGTTGAAAAGAGTATACAGACTAAAAATTAAATGACACAATTGAAAAAATATTAATCATTGTTACATTGAAAAATGATAATGACATTTATTTTGAAATAATTTTTTCCCTAAAACGACACTCGTTTTAAAACGGATGGAGTAATATGTAATATTGACATTTAAAGATTGATTTAGCTATAAAAAGGGTCACTAAAACTGTTTTTTTTTTTAAATTATATTAGATTTTCTTCCATGGACAATAAATCATTCAAAAATCTCAATTTGTCCTCTACTTTGTTGCTGGGTTTTGTTTTACAATTCAAATTCATGTCACTCACAAATTATATTTTCAAGAAAGTTAATGGAATTTGTTCCGTTCGAGAACTAGAAATTGATGATCTAACTCCACGAAAGAATTAGAAATGAAGAGAATTGGATAACTGATGATCTTGAGCGCTGACTCCGATCTCTTTTACGGTGGCGCAAGGTGAACCTGCATGATTAGTACTCCAACGCTCAAGTAAGTTCAAGATTCAATATGAGTTTAGTGAAATTGGAGATCAGAAATTGTGTACCTTCTCATAGTATATGAACTGTTTTTATATTTTGGGTCGAGTAGAGTATGCTTGAGATGAATTGGAGCTTGATCAATTAAGACTTTGGTCGATCCGGAGCAGTTGCTCCCAAGGTTTTGCCGAGAAGTGGAGGAGTCGGGGAAGTCTTAAGTATCATTGACCGACCTTCATGTCGTAGTCCGATGTATAATGAAACTAAATTGCTTGAGATCGATTTTGAAAAAGTAATGGGGAACATGAACATTTAATGCAGTCTCATCGATAAAACGCTTCGTCACCCATTCTTGACAAGTGCGGTGACATGACCAGCTATGGTGTGGCGCGGTTTAGAGATTACTTCAATGCACTCGAGTTGACGTGTATCTATAAGAGAAAATATAGTTGTTAATCTAGAGATCTATGTTCATAGTTGGTCTTGATCCTTCAACTATTATTGCTTATAAGTAGAGTGAGTTGAATATTTCGAAAGTTTCTACAACCTTCTAGCTTTCAAGCTTACAATTACTTTCCAGAGAAACATCTTCGTTCCTTTTTCTTAAGAATATGACTTGAAGTGATTCTGATTTTTGCTAGAAGCTTCCGCCTTTATTATTCCTCCTACTTCATCAATCTCTTCTAACTAGGTACCCTTATAACTCAAACTTTTCCTTCAGGATTTCCTGCTTTCTTATTTAGGATGAGTGATAACATTGTTGATTTAGTGAGTGATTATGAAGCGGAAACTTCATATGGATCATCCTATGATTCTCCTCACCTTTCTATGAGTAGTAATTATACGGGACTAGAAATCATATTCCTATATGACGATTATGGTATAGAGAGGATATTTGGAAACTGCTTGGAGGAAGACACTTCTTCCAGGATGTTAGACACCCTTATTTCTAATGTAGGCGGAGAAATAAATCACATTGAGGTCGCTATGCCCCCTCCTATCTTGTCAGAAGATGAGGTACGAGCCAATTTGTAAAGGAGAGACATTGTTAGAGATTGCATTCAAACTCGCCTACAGACTGCAGGTTATGAGTCTAGCGACCGTGATGTGTTGTGAATCTTCGACGTCGGTCGCGTGCATCGATTTATGATTAGGTAGATGCAAAAGTCGCTAGTACTTCCCTGGATATGAGCATTGAAGCCGCCCTTAGTAATGCTGGCATTGTGGTTGTCGAACCTTCGGAAGAGTTAGTCCTTTCGGTGCCAGAGGAGAAAAGGATATGCAGTCCTTTTGATGATTGCATGGCCCGTTCTATAAGTATTTGTTTACAAGAATAGAACTTCAGCTGTCCTTTTTTGAATTTGAGCTAGTCGTCCTAAAATTATTTAAGAGTTGCTTTTTACTAACTTTATCCAGGGTCATGGGCATACATAAGTGTCTTCCAACTGTATTATGAGCACGAGTCTTGGAAGTTGTCTCTCAACTTATTTTTCGATCTTTTCCATCTGAGGCGTACCTCCTTGGATAACTTTTGCAATCAGGGCCTCATTTATTTTCCATCGGGTCCACCAATGGTTTTACCCCTTCACTCTGGATTAGGGGTGCCTTTCTGGGACATTTTTTATTGGTAAAGCCCCCTCACTCTCACAACTCACTCTGTTTTTGGTTACCTTCTTATTGATCCTCATCTCTTTTGCTAGGCTAAATACCCAAAATACTGTTCCAAGCTTCATTTTAA
Organism: Vicia villosa; assembly: GCF_029867415.1. Taxonomy (NCBI): domain Eukaryota; kingdom Viridiplantae; phylum Streptophyta; class Magnoliopsida; order Fabales; family Fabaceae; genus Vicia; species Vicia villosa. The sequence goes on along the minus strand of NC_081182.1, from coordinate 18,176,073 downwards.
CCAGTCTTTTTTCTCTTACTGCACCAAATCGGGTTCTTTTTCTTCGAACGAGGCGACAATGAAGGAGGAAATGCAATCATGGTTTCAAGGGCTTGGCGAAGAGGATGGGTTCGGCCTTAGTGAGGTGCCTTCCACTGACGTGAGGGAAAGACTAATTAATACTCATGCTATCTTGAGTGTAGTTAATCTTGAGGAGAGAAGGAAGATTTTTTGTGAGAGCAGAGTCTTCATGCTTTTTTTACATGCGTGATTGCGTTTTCCAAATTGCGTGTATAAAATAAACAAGTTGAACATGTTGTACAATCTTGTTGATGGCCAAGGTATTCGGGTTCTGGTGAATATTGAAACTTCTTTTGCCCTCCTACTCCGGCCCCTTTTCCCACCTCGGCTACAAAAGTTTTGACTCTTGTGCTCGAGGTGGATCACCTTGCGGATGTCGCGGCCATTTTGATGGTGAGGGACCAACTTCGCCTCTGGTTTAAACATAGAGTGCCTGGGAGGAGGAACAACAATCTACTTGGATTGAGGCTTCTCCGAAAAAGGATTTGTGCCGTTGAGGATGATGCTTCCAGGGAGATGGATCCTTTCATAAAGATACCATATTTTTTCTCTTTCCAACATCCACTCGCTCCTTAGGAGGCTACTGCTATTGTCTCGACATCGAATTTATCCTTCGTCCAAAATCATCCTGAGGGGGATAAGATGGAAATGGCTTTTGAGTTTGCTTACAACATGTTCAAATCTGCATGTATTTTTTCTATTTCTTTGTTGGATTAGGTGATGTATTGGCCCCAGGTAGTCCTCTCAAGGAGAGGGATACTTGGAAAGAGAAAGTTGAATCTAAAGAGATAAAGTGTACCAACCTTCAAAAAATTATTATTACTGTGAGGAAGGATGTTGAAGCTGCAAACTCTTTACAAGAAGCAGTGAAAGTATATGGCTCGCGTGACCAAGATGAAAGGTTCCCTCGGAGATGTAGAGGATCGTATAAGGTTGCTTATGAATCTTTTGGGGAGAATGCTCGTTTGGGAATATGAATGAGGTTGTTACCGTCTGACCAATTTTTGAAATCGGTACTGCTAGGAGTGTGTCTATCATTATGCTCACGAGTACCCAATATAGCATTGAAAGTTCCTACAATACTCCAAGGGCATTGGAAATTAAGGTGGAAGATAGATATATCATTAACATTTGAAAGTTTATGAACATTTGTTGGATTAGTTTCGATGTGAGGAGATGGAATAACATATGTTTCTGGTAAGTGGCAGAATGTATATGAAGAAAAGGGATTATGTCAACTCGGAAACCAGAGAGTTTTGTCTCGGTCATGTTTTAGAGAGTAAGAAAAGAGAAATGAAATTTCGCAATAAAAAGATAAATATACCATTAATTAAATTTTAATTTTCTCTCTGATCTTTATTATAAGAAAAAAATTATTTTTTATATACATTAAATAAATATTATATCTGAATTATATATCAACTAGATATATTGATTATTTAATGTATCTAAAAAATATTATGAAAAATAATAATTTTAAATTAAAATAAAAAGTGTGACAAAAGAGATTTTGTATTATAAAATGTGAGATTTCAGTTTCTTCATAATTTCTCCAATATTTTGAAGAAAAGTGATAATGACATTGAGTCGACTACTTTTGTTTTTTCTTAACTTTTCTTGTAACAAATCAAAATAAATTTGTGATTTATCTTTTATTCCTCCATTATGTTACTTTTCTTTAATTTTTTTAAATCAGTCACACTCGAAGTTTTATTTTTAAATTTATAAATTTAAAATATATATATTTTTTAGTTTTAGTTTTAGTTTTAAAAACTATTTTATAAATATATTTTAAAAAACCATTTCAAAAAAATAAAATGCTTGGCAATCATACATTTAAAAGTGTTTTAAAGTTGCAATATTATAAATTTGTAATTAATAAAAAGTGTACTGCTTACACTACCTTCTATAAGATAATCTCAAAAATTCTTACTATAGTAGACTTGGAAGAGTGATTAACTGCATTGTTAATAAGAATCGGGTTGTTTTTATCCCTGGTCAACAGTTACATGATCACGTCCTTCTGGCATATGAGTTGATTTGGGGTTATGGAAGGAATAACATTGCTCCTAAATGCATGATGCAACTGAATTTACAAAAAACTTATGATGTGATTGATTGGAAGGCCCTTGAGAAGATCCTACAAGAGTTTGGTTTCCCTAACAGGTTCACTATATGGATCATGAATGATGTGAGAACTATTTCTTATAGGTTCAATTTTAATGACAGTTATACTCGTGTTATGCAGGCCAAAAGAGGTATTAGGCAGGGAGATCATATATCCCCATACTCTTTTTTTTAGTGATGGAGTATCTCACCAGGAATTTGCACCAATTAGATAAAATCCTAGATTTCAATTACCACACAAAGTGTGAGAAAATGAAAAGTACCCGCCTATCTTTTGCATATGACCTATTGCTATTTGCAAGGGGGTGAGAGATCAATTAATCTCATGATCAAGAAGTTTCACAACTTCTTTAGGTCTACTGGAATTAACGTAAATCCTAGCAAATGTTTTATCTATTTTGATGTTGTTGAGGAGAATGTCAAGGAAGATATAAAGAAGCTCACCGACTTTAAAGAGGGTACCTTACCTTTCAGATATTTGGCCATACCATTGACAAGCAAGAAGCTAGCTACAAAGCATTACCTGACCATGATTGTGAAGATTATTGGTAGAGTTACTCATTAGAGTGCTAAGCTATTAACATATGCTGGCAGAATACAACTTATCCAAAGTGTTTCATTTTCTATTGTGAATTTCTGGATGCAGTGTTTGCCACTGCCTAAAGGTATTATCCACAAGATCAATGTTGTTTGTAGGAGTTTCTTATGGACAGGTAATAATGAAATCACTAGGAAATCTCCCATTGCTTTGAAGAAGGTGTGTAGTCCTAAGCCAAGAGGTGGGATGAATATAAAGGACTTGGAGATATGGAACAAGGTGTGTTTGATGAGACTTTTGTGGAACCTGAGCAACAAAAAAGATACCATGTGGATCAAATGGATCCACACATACTATATTAAAGATGGCAATGTGATGAGTATCCCATTTAAAGATAATGGGTCGTAGCTCCTAAAACATGTTCTAAAGCAGAGAAATGTGTACCAGTAGCTGTAAACTCAACTGCAGCTTGAGAAGAAATTTGTAATGAAAAAAGTATACTTGGCAATATAAAATATTGAGCCTAAAGTCAATTGGAGATTTATGCTTTATAACAATTTGACTCTTCCTAGAGCCCGATTTATTCTTTGGTTAGCATGCAATGATAAGTTGGCAATGAAGGATCGATTACACAAATTTGGAATGATTGCAAATATGAAGTGTTTGTTCTGCCAGCAAAATGAAACAATCCAACACCTATTTTTTGGTTGTAAAGAACTATTTGGATGGAAGTTTTGCAGTGGATTCAAGTTAGAAATGAACCCTTAGAGTAAAAAGATGAGCTGAATTGGTTAATTCATAGGTGCAAAGGTAAATGTTAGAAATTTGTGATCCTTAAATGTGCTGCCACTGAAACTATTTACTCTATTTGGAGATATATAGGAATGATAAAATTTATGATAATGATGTAAGTAATACCAAGATTGAGAGACAAATTATATATACAATTGTGTATAGGGGGTGGTTAAAAGAGAAAATTAGGAAACACTTCGAAATTCTTATGATCTAGTTTGGGTTGAGTGTTGTTTCTTTAGAGGTTATCTTTGATAGTCGCTTGGTGATTCTGCCTTGTATATATGTTTTTATTAATTAATCAAAGATTATTTTGTTTTTCTTTACTAAACCAAAACATCTAAAAACCTATTTTAGTTTTTTTGTTTTTGAAACTCTCAAATCGAGAATAATTTTAAAAAATAATTATGTAAAATTAGACTACCAAACAAGTTTCATTGTTTTCAAATTTTAAAAACTAAAAAACAATCTTATAAAATTCAAGCAAACAAGATCTAAGAGGCTACTTTTTTTTATTATTATTAAATGTAACTTTATAAAAAATTATACAAAATTATAAATTATTTTATAATAAAATGAACCATTAATATATATTTTTAATTATACTCTTAAATATTTATTATTTTTTCATACGACTACTAAAAAATAATTTTATAAAATTCTTTATAATTTTTATTTTTCATTTTTCATACGACTACTAAAAGATAATTTTGTAAAATCTTTTGTAATTTCTATTGTTTATTATATTTCTAAATATTTAAAATATAAAGGTTCTTGAAAATGAAATAACATTTATCAATTTTGATATTTTCATGTGAAAAGGTGGACATGAGAATTTTCATGAATTTTTATGTATATTTTTTGAAAAAGAAATGTAACTATCAATATTCTTAGGAGCATTAAATAATATGTCAAAAAAATTTAACTTAAAAATATTTAAAAAATAAATTCTAGTATTTTTATTCTTAAGTAAAATATTTTAATATCATTTATGCATTAAACCAAATGCCCATCAATGATACTCCCTCCATTTTTTATTATAAGTCATTTTGGAAAAAAATTATATTTAAATATAAGCCGCTTTACAATTCCAATGAATAATTAATGCTATTTTTCCTATTATATCCTTAAATATTTATTATTCTCTCTCCTTTCAATTATATAAATTTATCTTTCACATGTCATTAATGAAGGATAATTTTGTAAAAACCTTCATAATTTCTCATTTTCATACAACAATTATTCTTTTTCTTAAACTGTGTGAAAAGTCTAAAACGACTTATAATAAAAAACGGAGGGAGTAACATTTTTTAAATACGTATAAAAGTGATAAAACAATTTATAAAATAAATGAAGATTATAAATCATTATTAAATAGGGACCAAATGTGAGTTTACATTTATTTTATGTACTCCCTCCGTCTCATAATAAATGTCTTATTTGAGCAATGCGCGATTTTTAAGAAAATGATTGGAGGTGTTGGTTTTAGTAAAAAAGTTAATGTCATTTACTAGAATACCCCTATTAATAGTAGTTGAATAACGTGAAAGTTAATAAATAGGGGTATAATAGTGGAAAAATATTAATGATTGATGCATTGGAATTATAAATGGACAATTAATTTGAGACAAATAAAAAATGCAAATGAGACATTTATTATGAGACGGAGGAGTAAAATATTGCCATTCAATGAATCAAATCTAACCGAGCATTACAAATAGTGATTTTGAGGCAGCATCCCCAACCCAATGTGTCTCGAACATAAAAAACAATGTACTACTGTGTTGTGTAGAATTGCTCCAGGTTGGCCCCACCCATGCTTCCAATTCCAATTATCATCATAAATTATTAGAGCTAGAAATCTAGTAGAACTGAATCTGCACATTCAATGCATAAAAAACTGAATCTTCACAAAATGTCGACAAAAACAAAAACAAGTGTGTAAAATATATACTACGTACTTACCAATACCATATCTCACTCGTGCCAATGTATGTCGGCTAGTCGGCAATTAGATGGGTAAAAGTTAATTAATATTGCATTGAAAAAATAAATAGCCTAATATTTTAAGACACATTCTTTTAGCTAAAAGACATTTATAAATATAAAACTAATATATCACACTTATTAAATTCTTTTTAAATATTTATGTTTTTTTATATGATGGAAAGATGTAAAAAAAATTAATTAATTATTGTTTATAGAAAATAAGAGAGATAAATAAAATTAACTGTATTTTATATTTATTTTTTATTATAAAATAAAATAGTTAAATAAATTAAAATTGATATATATTTTTTATAATTTATAACAAAAAATAAGTTTTTTTCTTATAAATTACTGAGAGAATAAATTCTAATATGTCATTCTTTAAAACACCCACTGATGTTTATTGGACGAGGGTTATCTTAAATAGTAGACCCTCAACCAATAAAATGCCACTCTTTTTTTAAAAATATTATTTTTATTAAAATTAATTATTTTAATTAATATAATAATAAAATAAATATCTTTTTTTTTATGCTATGATTTTTTTAAACTATATTTTTTAAAATAAATTATTCTAATAATTTATTTTATTATTTTAAAATAATATTAAGTTAATTTGAATAAAAAATTAAAAAAAGAAAATAGTGAGAAAAAAAGTTTCTATATGCCTTACTTTAAGCACCCCTTACAACCAATGAATGATAGTTGTCTTTGACATTACACCCACGTCCAATGGAAGTTCTCTAGTTTGTGTGATGATCATTTATAAATTGCAGAGTGATATAAATATTATTCACTCACTCAGCACATATTCCTTGTAATAATGTACGTGGATTATTGTATTTTATGAGCATGAGAAGAATATGTGTTTGCCTAAATCCACATTAAAATTTTAAAAGACTGATTAAAACTATCAACACAAATTTATGACATTTAGTTGGTTCAACTTAAAAGGAAAGAAAACTAGAACATCGCTGTCCATATCCATACATAACCATGACAAATGATAGCTCATGATGTTACTTTCTTTTATAAATGAGATCATGTTAAAAATGATTTAGATGTTTGTTTCATGTTTGAAACTCATAGAGGAGAAGTAAATAAAGGAGCTGATGATTCACTTGTTTTATATGTTGTCGTTAATTATTAACATACACTTTTTTTTGGTGGTTCCTTTGTATGTCCCTCCATAAATATTCATATCCTCATATATTATACTATCATTATTGTCACTACCGGCCCTCTACATGTGCAATAAGCTCAACATTATGGGGTCTCAAGTTTTTAGATGACTTACAGAGCAATGAGATTATTGACATTATCAAATGGAGAGTTGAAAGTGATATTAAATTGGGTGATTATTGTAATAGCCTATAGATATATAGAATAGATGAATTGCATCATTATGTCAATTGGATAGCCTGGATCCTCAAATCGACAATTATACTTCAGTGTTTTTTTTGGAATAAAATCATTTCTTTGCTTCAAGAAAAAAAATTATTACTGCACAAAAAAATGCTATAAAAAAATCCAAGACATTACAAACGAACTATCTTTTTTTCTGCTCTTGAGACGAAACAAAACTACGCAAACATGTTATTTGTAGTTTAAACAATAATTAGAGTTTTTGTGCTTCATCTCTGTTTAACATTTAATGGTATTTTTGGCACGTTATTTTTAATTATTAAAATTATATTTTTAATTTAATCTTATTTTTTAAATTAGAATATATAATATCTTCGAATTGATTTGGCCGGTCTTGACTATTTTTATCAATAGACGAGTTGTCTTGACATCGACGATCTTTTTTCTCCATGTGCAATATCTTCTTTTGTGGCTTGGATATGCACATTAATATCGTTTATGGTATTATCTAGTTTTGGCATATGTTAATGTTGCATTATGATTTTGGGAAGGTAGAAAGTAAATAAATATTTTTGCACGCAAAAGCACATCTATAAAACTTAAAAGAAGAAAAAGAAGCAAAAGAGTAGTGATGAACAGACCCCGACCTTTTCAGATCATATATTGGGAGACCAACCTGCTGAAGGTAATTTGGTGAAATAATAGAAGAAAGAAAAAAAAATAAGAAGAAAAATGTGTCCTTTTTTATGACTGAGTCTGTCCTAGAGGTGACTTCTAATACGTCAGAAAAAACACAAAACAAAAAGAAAAAAAAATCCAAGAAAGCAGCAAAGAAGAGTAAGAATCTAGAAAATAAAACAAGGGAATAAGAACCATAAATAACAAAATACTTTGAGATGAATGAATAAGCTGGAAATGAGCAAGAGGAGGAAGTGGATGAAGAAATAGTGGTCAAAGTGGAACCAAAGGAGAAGGAAACTGAAACTGCTAACGAAGAGGAACTGAATGAGGAAGAAGCCAACCAGAATGAGGAGGAAGAAATCAACAATGTAAAGGACCAAGATAATGCTGAAGAAAATGATAAGGAGAAGGACAACAATGATGATAATGTTAAAGACAGGAATGAGAAAAAAACCATCAAAGAGCAACCTAATACGTAGAGCAAGCATCTGAACCTGTTATGGAAAATCTGTTTTTGTTCCTATGCAGGTACCAATGGAGGAGGAACCAACAGAATTGGAACAAACCCAACAAGAGCAAGACATACATCAAGATGATGATGATGATGATGATGATGAAAGCACCGAATTCTCCATCTGTTTTAGAACAAAAGCTGAGGGTGATGATGTATATGCTACAACTTTTAAACACACTACTAAAAATATCGCATTTAGAGACCAATTTAGTGACTGAAAAACTTCAAAATCGGTCACTAAATTCATTAGCAACTGAATCAGTGACCAATTTTATGCAGTAGCGAATACCCTCGTCGCTAGTCAATAGCGACCATTTTAGAGACCGATTTGACAGTGACCGAAATTAGAGGCCGAAATCAGAAACTAATCATAGAGACGGAATTCAGAGACCGTTTTTGTGACTGATTTAGAATTATTTTTTCTATCTGTTGCCACCGAGTTTGTGACCGATTAGGAAACATTATTTTGTAAATTCGGTCTCTATTTCAGTCTCTAATGAGTTTTTTTAATTATTATTAAAAATTTAAAAATTTACGATCTTTGGAAGCAATTTCTTATATCTGATTTAATATCTCTAAAACTATTTTATATACACCAAACAAAACAGGCACGCAACGCTATGAACATGATATATTTAACTATTTCCAAATACTTATAAAAAAAATACACAATCAATCCAAAACATAATAAAATCTAAGTTATCCCTACTAAACTTACAAGTATCATCAGTGAATTGATTTTCACCATCATCAGACACATACAAAAGGGAGAATAAATCTCTTTCAATTCTTGCATACAAAAAGTCAATATCCTAATTCAAAATAACTAAAAAGCATACAAAAGTAAGCCACGCTACTACACTTGTCAGTCTTGATCGAATCCATCATCGTCATTAGACACATCATCATTATCATCATAATAGCATCATTCATCAACCATATCATCTTTATCAATAGTCACGTCATCTTCCTGAACTTGATATCTAATATATGGCTTGGGCTGAAAGTTTAAGCTTTCTATCAATTGTTTTACTATATCACGAAGTTCATCCAATTCCTTTCTCATTTCTTCCCTTTCAATTCTCATTTTTTCCCTTTCAATTTTCAATTCTTCAAATTCATGTCTTTGCACCCATTTACTTGACGAGGAACTTGAACCACAGTAATTTCGCCTACTTGCAAATAAAGAAGATTCACTCACAAGAATATATACATGTCCTTTCCTTATTCTGCAACTTTAGTCCACAGATCTAGTTAACAACATACAAAACCAATCAAAAGCACAAACATATGCAACAGAACTCATAGTTAATAGCACACAAGTGTTGTTGAATTTGGTCACCTACATAATCCACTCCTTTTTTCTTGTATTAAACCTACAAAATAATAAACAGTTAAATAAACCTGAGGCGTGTAAGAACAATGTCCGTAAGGATTTACCCGCCTCATAAGCGCAAATTCTCCAGGATTCAACAGGCTGTTCCCAGATTCTCATTATCAATTTGAGGTATCAGAACAACAAGAAAGACTCTTTTAGATGACTGGAAGATGTAACCAAAAAGTTTAAAAGAAAAGGAAGTATCAAAGAGATTTTATCAATTAACACGTTAAGATTTTTTTTTCTTTTCTTTTTTCTACTTTCTCCAAAAGTGAAAGTGTAGGTATATATAAGAGAGGGAGAGAATAGTGTTTAATGACTTGGAATAAGTCAAGTCATCATTATAATAAATTCATTATTGACCTTATTAATTTTATAAAAAAAATAATAATATTAATAATTTTTTTTGAAAATATATTTTCATATTTTTCACTTAAAATTTGAGACCAAAGCTATTTAAAACTTTTGAAATATTATCAAAATTTACAAAAACAAGTCCCTCATATTAAAAAAATACCTTAAACTCTCTCAATCACAAGTCCCACGTATTAATGTCTATCTCTTTCCATGAGTTTCATGGCATACTATAATTACTCCTCATGATATCTACAATCCCATTTGGAGCAGCATGCGGAGGCAAAAATCTACTTGCAGGACATATTAATAGTTAAGAAATTTATATAGTATATGAAAAAAATTGAAAATATATATATATATATATATATATATATATATATATATATATATATATATATATATATATATATATATATATATATATATATATATATATATATATATATATATATTCTAAAAACTCTAATGTTTGTTCATACGAAGCCATAACTAATTATAATATACTAGGATTTCTCAACAACACAAATTACAACTATACATAAACCAACTTGCTTCCAATGTTTTGCTTTGTTATAGTTATTGATAATTAAATAAAGGAAAATGCTAACCACTGCCTTCAGGGCAATGGTTAAAACTTCAAAATAGTAGATTTATCTCGGTAATCTGCGTATTTAATGTCTTAAAAATTGAAATATTAAATTTTCTATAAAATATTTTCTTTTTTAGAATGCCCATTGCCCCGAGAGCAATGGTTAGCAAGACCCTTAAATAAAAATAGAAGTTTAAAATCATTTTTGTTAATCATTAAGTAGTTAGAAAAAAGCAACTTCAAACACACTACCCAAAAATTTAGTCAAAATAACCATTATTGGGGTGGGAACACAACAAGAAAATCTTTAATTAGCTACGGCAAATACACTAGTTAGTTTGTAGCTAATCTCTATTAAACAAAATTAGATTGACATGGATTGAGTGGCTAATTATCTTGGCAAAATGTTTCTAGCAAAACTCAAAGTAATATTTAAAAGTTTCTAGCTAAACGACAACAAAATTGTAGCAAAATATCGTAGTTGAATTTAAATTTCCAAATTATACAACTACAATTTGGCTACAAAAATATCAGAACAAATCTCTAGCTAAATATTTAAAACAAATTTACACCTATTTTTAGTTTTTATTTTTTAATATATCTTAATTAGACTAAATTCATATTTTTTATAATTATTCAAAATCAAAACTAATTAGACTATTTGTAAAAGAATTGTTGGTATTTTTTTAAATAAATTAAAATAAATTATTTTTTAGAAATAATATGATTTTTACTTTATTGCTAAAATGAGAATACAATTAAAAATTATTTTCATAATCATATAAGGACTAATCCACTTGTCATTAAAAAAAATCAATTTTTTTAACATCTTTATCAACACCAAAACAATATACAATAATATTCTATTTCATTTCAATTTCAGAAATCACATCTCATGCTACATATCAACACCATTTTGCCCAAAACAATATACAATAATATAATATTCTAGTTTATTTCAAATTCAGAAATCACATCACATGCTACATATCAACACCATGTTGCCCTAAACAATATACAATAATATTCTATTTCATTTCAAATTCAGAAATCACATCTCATGCTACATATTAACACCATGTTGCCCAAAACAATATACAATATTCTATTTCATTTCAAATTCAGAAATCACATCTCATGCTACATATCAACACCATGTTGCCCAAAACAATATACAATAGTATTCTTTTTCATTTCAAATTCAGAAATGACATCTCATGCTACATATCAACACCATGTTGCATATCAACTCTGGTTTCCAAAATAGATTGGAAAACATTGTTTCACCTTGTATCTCCATGATCTTTTTCAGATGCTTCACCTTGTATCTGCGTCAAATGTGTTTGGACTAAAGAGGTCATTGCTTTATCCACAACTTTGTTGATATCTTCCTCAAATGTAACTATGGTTCTGGAATGACTAGTGGCATCAGCAAATGGGGCAGACATAGTTCTTCTAACATCTAAGCTACGTTCCATAAATGTATTCCTTTTCATTTTTTAGCCAGAAACTTCTACCCATACTTTAGGATCAATCATCGGATGAGTGGAAGAGTCTTCTCCATACTTTTCTAATATAGCCGTGTCATATGACTCCTGAGAAACACATATGAAGAGTCTTCTCCATTCATGTTAAAACATTACACATTTAATTTTTAAATTTCAATAACTTACAACAAATAACTTCGACCGTTAAGAGACATATTCTCCATCTTTTTTCTTATGAAGATGAGCATACACGTCTCAAAAGGAAACCATATGTTTCAACTCCTCCTCCTGCAATCCATATTTAAAAAGTGAGTGAAAGAAAAGAGTCAAGACATGAAACCAATTTTGTGTTATATTTACACAATATCTTTCTCAAACAAACAATGCTGCAAACAAGATTCATAACCCACAATTTACATTATAGAATCAACAATCAACATCAATGACAAATTGTAAACAAAGATGTTCAATGTTTAGCACACAGCCAGTGAGAGAACCATTCAAAATACAAATGAATGAGTGTAAAAACCATGGAAGATCAATCAGTTACTAGAAAAGTAAACACATAATTCAACAGAGTGGAGAGAAAAATTCATGTTATAGACAATTATGACATTTCCATTTTCAATTAATGGATAGAAGGGAAACAAACAAGGCAAAACTATGTTCCATTTGATACAATCAATATGCATCCTTGATATAATTTGATCATTTTAACTAATAAAGTGCAAGTCAGCCCCAATCAATAAGCTCATAAAATCTCATAAGAACTTACCATCCTTTTCTTATGTTCACCTAAGTTTATAGAACCTCCTGTGTGCAACACTGCATCAGGTAAGGCAGCCCTGTTACAACAATTTGCATCGGATTTCTTCTTCCACTCTAGTTTCAACCGAATGTCAACCAAGTCGTCCCATACCTCTGCCTTCATTCCTTTAGGACCATGACCCTTAGTGTCGACCAAATTCGTTGAGTTCACTTATCATAAAGCTATTTTTCTTGCATGCTTTAAATGATCTGAATACCAAATCAAGCATGTTCTTTCCCATACAGTTCTTGCCATATTACGATCATAATCTGATGGGAACTTATACTTATCCTACACCATTATTATAATATAAGTACAAAGAATTTTATCTATAATTAGAAAGTGTAAATGCTATAAATTATAAATACTTACCATAAAATCCTTAAGTAACTCGTCATTTACTTTAATCGGATAATTTTTCCACTTTTCAACGGGAATAGGCATCCTCGTGATCGTCCTAGATATAATATCACGAGTCACATTTTGAGGAACAAACCTCCCCCTGTAAATGGTATATAAACTCATTTGATTAACTATCATATTTAAGTATGTCTAACACTACATGAAATTTAAATCAGTATCTAACAACAAAGTATTTATAACTCATGAGAATCTTACGGGTGTTAGGGACCAAATAGTATTGAATTTCATACATTTTTATTGGTCCCTTTAACCAATTTTCATTTAATTTACATTTTTTTAATCACACAATGTACAAATATGCAATTATTCTTGCTTTTATTTCAATTGAGTAGTTATTTCAATTTGTTTGTTAGTTTTGTAGAAATTTAATATCAAGAGTTGTTGGATGAATGATCAAGCTAAGTCAAGCAAGACAATTCAAGGAAAGGCATGGAAATTAAGCAAAGGACATGGAATTCAATCAATTTACGCCGCGTCCAGCTGGTTCGCGCTGCGAACCCAGAAAAATCCAGCCAAGTTGTTCTGTTTTCCTGTACTAATAGAGATGGCCGCTTGTGTTGTTTGTGTGTACTCTTTTGCAGATTTCTAAGCGCTCCAAGTCAGTTAGTGCCGGTCCTACTCGAAGCGTGAGGAAATTCATTAGTGACGAGTGTGAGGCACGGTATGATGCACTCGTCAAGAGGACGATTGTGGCTGAGAGACTTGTTCATTTTGTTCCTATTGGCAAGTATGCAAAAATTGTAAAAATCATTGAGGATAGGAAGTGGCAGAAGTTGTGTGAGCCTGAGATAGAGATCAACTATGATATTGTGTGTGAATTTTACGCCAATGCCATACATGTGGAAGAGGGAAGAGAGTACCATTATAGGACCAAAGTGAGAGGAAAAGTCCTAGTTTTTCACCGAGATGCAATTAACAATTTCTTGGGCAATCCTCTTACTTTGAGAGAAGGAGAAAATGCGCCTATCGCATGAAGAATGATGAGGGAAATTGGGATTATGATTGGGTGAGCAGTAAGCTCTGCATTGCGGGTAGAAGTTATATGTTGAATGAGCAAGGGATGGCTAAAAATTGGAGGAGAGAAGATTTTAATTTGACGGCTCGAGCTGCCTTAGTGCTTCTTCTGAACAACATTAGGCCGCGTTCCCATACCACAACCGTCCCACTTGAAGTAGGTTATTTGTTGTCATATATTTTGGAGGGAAAATCGATGGATGTAGCTTCTATCATTGCAAATGAAATGAGGAAGGTAGCTACGAGTGGCACAAGGCACGGTGGAAAGGCCGGGAATCTCATTTACCCGGGGATGATTATGGGATTATGTCAGAAAGCTACCGTGGAGATCCCGGGTGAACTGCACTTCACTATCACCTCTGTTATTAATGACTATTCTATGAACAGGTTCTGTGAGGTACCATTGAGTAAAGCTGAAGGAGCCGTTACTTTTTCATCCAGACCTCGAGCTCGTCGTGCTCCAACTTTTAACCAGATGGAGTTTGCGAACTATTGTTGCGAAAACTTTGAGGCCTCGAGGAGGTCTCAAACATTCCTTTTTGATGCCATGCAGCAACAATTCCAAAATACCTTTTTGGCGCCGGATGCTCGCACTTTCCCCACTCAGGCGGACTACCTTGCTTATGCTAATTGGCCTGAGGTTAGGCCAAATTTTATGGGGGGTGCAGGAGGCAGTGGCCAAGCGAGTGGTGCTGCAAATTGTTGAAAGTATTTGTGGGTAAATATTTTCGGTAATATATCGTATCCACAGGGATTGGTTAATATCACTGTCGTTCTATAGTTGTTTATTTTGAGTTGGGAAAATTGAGTTGGTTTGTTTTATGATTCTAATAATATCAAAAGTAAACAATAAATTAAAAGCGAGTAATGAACTGTTGTTAACGATTAGAGAAATATGTTGAACCTTAGGGTTCATCAACCTATTCCTATACAATTATCAATTAATTCACAATTGAACAATCTTTTGAATCATTATCTTCACTTATCCTCAAATAAGATTCCATGTCTGCAAATCAAATTAGATAACTTTTACCGGTATGAGATTCGATCTCTCCAAATATCAATAACGATAATAGTAATTAAGAACGATAATTATGAAAACCCAATTACAATTCCATCTCTGCAAATTGCAATTGAATCAATATAGTAACCTAGGGCAAAAGTTAAATCCTTTCTTTCGATCAAAGATTCAACGATAATTTAAGAATAAAAACAAGATTTCTTATTGATAATGAATTCAAACAGTTGTTCACAGGAATTAATTAATGGTATTGTATATTCATAGGTTAACTACTACCTTAGATTCAACAAGAGGAATTTAGCTCTCCATAGACATGAAGAACACACAAGAATTAATGGAGGGATTCATCTTCATCAATGGAATGTCTTCGATTGGTAAAGAATTGGCCTTCAATTGTTGTTCTTGACTGCAAACTCAGAATGCTCTCCTAATTTCGCTCACCACAAAGTTCTGCTTTTCTCTTGGAAGCTAGGGCTTTTTAATAGAAGTTTTGGGCTTTTAACGCCGAGGCCGCGGCGCGGCATCGGACTGGCGCGGCGCGCTTCAAAACAGAGATAATTTCGCGGCGCGCCCTAGGAACTCTCGCGGCGCGCCCTTTGCACTTTCCATCTTTTTCTTCTGCCTTTGAGACTTCCAACTTTCTTTCCTCCTCATGTTCTTCTCAAGTTTCAATTCGGCTCTAAACCTGCAACAATAACACTCACAAGTGATTTGATTTGCTTTACGCACGAACTAAACTTGTTCAGTTCAATTCTTAACAAAAACATATGGATTTATCCCAAGTTGCATCAGTTTTAGAGAAGAAATCACTTATATTAACACATGAATTTACCATTAATTTACTCCTAACAAACTCTCCCCAACTTAGAGTTTTGTTTGTCCCTAAACAAAATTACTTACCTCCAGCAAAGTTTACCGACAATCAAGCAACAAGTTTTTCAAAAAGGTTTTCTCAAGTGGTTCAATCCAATAACTAAGTCAAATACTCCTCTTCTACCTGCAAACTCAGAATATACACATGAAACAAACTTTGAAAGCAAATTACCTCCAGAAGTTCAAGACACTACACAATTGTAATTGAATCAGCACTAATCACTCTCATCAAAAAGTATGATGAATAAAAGAGGGGTTAAACACTCATCCAAACAATTAAATCAACAAAGATCCATATCATACGTTCACCAAATTGCTAGCATCAAGTACTGTGGAATCTGAGAATCAGAAGGTCTTTCTAGGGTTGTAATGCGGTTTAGATTCAAAGAAAAGAAGATAATCAAGGGTTGTTCCTAATCTAGGGAAGCATCCAAATCATAACTCATTCCTTCTTCTCTATAACTTTAATTCTCTCATCCGTTCATCTTTTTTCCATTCGTAGCTTGGTTTTTCTTTTTCACTTTTTTTTTTCAACAACCGTTATATTCAAACGCAGTTCTTTTTTCATAACAATTTTTTTTTTCTCAAGCTACGAATTCTTTAATCTTTCACCAATTTCCACATGTACTTACTCTTCTTTTGAATGTGACTCTCCCCAACTTGGAGATCAACCTGTATTTAGATTATATGAATGCTCCCCTACTTTCTAAAATAGGTCAAAGAGAAAAACACATCACCAAATTTTATGGTTGATGGTCCAAAACAAAAATTTTTATTGAGATCAAAACTCACCAGGTATTTTCCTTAGTGCATATTATGATGCTTATCTTGACCTCAGGCTCAAAGAATGGTTAGCAAAGGATCACACTCTCACAGAAGCAAATAAGTTGTACATTAGAATAGGCTAAAAGAACTCTCAGATTCAAACAATTGCCTAAATCACTTTCACAGATTTCCACAAACGATGCAACAATCGGTTTAGCATGATACAAACAAGTCAAAACAATTGATGGTCTCCTGCATATAGTAAACAATGGAAAGCTTTCCTCACAATGGTTAAGGCTAAACTGATCCAATCAAAAATTGAGTACCATAAAGAACTACTGTCGACATTTACTAACAACCTATGTTTCATGCACACACTAGGAGTTTGAGTTCGAAAAGTCATACCTGCTTTGTTACTTTATTGAAAAAGTAGGCGAACTAAAAAATTTCAAAAATTTTCACTTCACTCACTACCACTTTCATGCATGTTGCTTCATTGTTGGTGCTTTGCTTGAGATTTTCATTATGCTGTGGGACTACTCATTCTAAACTGGGGACAAATAACAAACATAAAAGCATAAAATTGAAAAATGCAAAAGAGTAAATCCACCCCCAAACTTGAACTAAACATTGACCTCAATGTTTCAGAACAAGCCCGAGAGGGTTGACTCACAAGGGGTATTGCCATATCAATTGATTCTTCCTAGCTTTCACCAGAAAGGTCCCCTTATTATTTCCTGAAATAAAAATAAACAAAACAAAATAAAACATTAGAAGTGTGGGTTACCTCCCACGAAGTGCCTCATTTAACGTCACATGGCTTGACGGTTCATGGTTGAATCATCAACCATTGTCTTTTTTCCTTGGTACTTTTCTTACCAATGTGAAACCCCAAAAGTATTTAAAGTTTGCTTGTTTGGTTTCTTCATCCTTAATTCTTACCACTTCAACTCGCGATCTCTCTTCCTTCATTTGTTTTGTCATCTCATCAAGAGAGATAACCTCCTTATCCGTTAATTTTTTTGTCGGTGAGAACCTATCCTTGACAAATGTTGGCTTTAACTTTAAACCTTCTAAAAATGGGATGGTGATTTGCAAACGGCTAAACATTTCCATTGGTCGAAAGCAATGACTCTCCTTCCCTTCTTTATTAGGAACTTGTGGAGGAAGTAATTCCAATGAGAGTTTATGCTCCTTTGCATTACTACTCTTCTTTAACTCTAAGTCCACCATATTCTCTTTTGAAAAAGTTTCAACTTTTGAAGTTTCTAACTCATTCACGACTTCTTTGATTATATCCTTCTTTTTTGTTCCTTCGACAAACACATCATCTCCTTTTTTTGGAGGTCTTGGATAAGGTAGCTTTATTGAGAGCTCATACTCACTTTCTATATTTTTCTTGATGTTTACATGCTCTATATTATCCTTTTCAACAACATCTTCCTCGTCATCATCACTGTTTTCAACTTCCTCATCAATCACTTTTACACTCCTTATAGAAGTAGCATTGCAGGTTTCTACACAAGTCATAGGGTTTTGAAAGGTTGAGACTTGACTTACGTTTTGCTCGGTGAAGAATTTGGTAAGTTGAACATCTTGCGTTTCCCGGTTTTGTTGAATGGCTAAAGAGAATTGCATGAATTGATTCATGGTTTCCTCTAACTCAGTGGGTCCTCTTTGATAACCTTGATTATAGTGTGAAAACCCTTGTGGTTGGTATTCATGGTTAGCCATATGATACTCCATCGCATCTTCCGGTATGCCCCATCCGATATCATGAAACTCACTAACTTGAGGTGTGAACTGGGACACACTTTGAAAGAGATACTCCATTTGTTGAAAACAGATCTCGTTTTGAGCATGAATCGCGTCATTTATATTTGGGTCGAACATTCCGACAAACAAACATCTACAAAACTAGCAAACAAGTGAAATAACAAGAAAAAAAAAATTTATATAAAAAAATCAAAATTAAAAGACTATTACAATAACAGAATCTAAAATAAAGTAATTAACTAAAAATCTAAAATAAAGGAGCTAAACTAAAAATCTAAAATTTAGGAACTAAACAAAAAAAATCTAAAATTAAGCAACTAAACAAAAAATCTAAAATTAAGTAACTAAACAAAAAAATCTAAAATTTAGCAAATAACTCAAAATAATATGACTATTGCAATGCGTGCAATATTGACACCAATCCCCGGCAACGGCGCCAATTTGTTGAAAGTATTTGTGGGTAAATATTTTCGGTAATATATCGTATCCACAGGGATTGGTTAATATCACTGCCGTTCTATAGTTGTTTATTTTGAGTTGGGAAAATTGAGTTGGTTTGTTTTATGATTCTAATAATATCAAAAGTAAACAATAAATTAAAAGCGAGTAATGAACTGTTGTTAACGATTAGAGAAATATGTTGAACCTTAGGGTTCATCAACCTATTCCTATACAATTATCAATTAATTCACAATTGAACAATCTTTTGAATCATTATCTTCACTTATCCTCAAATAAGATTCCATGTCTGCAAATCAAATTAGATAACTTTTACCGGTATGAGATTCGATCTCTCCAAATATCAATAACGATAATAGTAATTAAGAACGATAATTATGAAAACCCAATTACAATTCCATCTCTGCAAATTGCAATTGAATCAATATAGTAACCTAGGGCAAAAGTTAAATCCTTTCTTTCGATCAAAGATTCAACGATAATTTAAGAATAAAAACAAGATTTCTTATTGATAATGAATTCAAACAATTGTTCACAGGAATTAATTAATGGTATTGTATATTCATAGGTTAACTACTACCTTAGATTCAACAAGAGGAATTTAGCTCTCCATAGACATGAAGAACACACAAGAATTAATGGAGGGATTCATCTTCATCAATGGAATGTCTTCGATTGGTAAAGAATTGGCCTTCAATTGTTGTTCTTGACTGCAAACTCAGAATGCTCTCCTAATTTCGCTCACCACAAAGTTCTGCTTTTCTCTTGGAAGCTAGGGCTTTTTAATAGAAGTTTTGGGCTTTTAACGCCGAGGCCGCGGCGCGGCATCGGACTGGCGCGGCGCGCTTCAAAACAGAGATAATTTCGCGGCGCGCCCTAGGAACTCTCGCGGCGCGCCCTTTGCACTTTCCATCTTTTTCTTCTGCCTTTGAGACTTCCAGCTTTCTTTCCTCCTCATGTTCTTCTCAAGTTTCAATTCGGCTCTAAACCTGCAACAATAACACTCACAAGTGATTTGATTTGCTTTACGCACGAACTAAACTTGTTCAGTTCAATTCTTAACAAAAACCTATGGATTTATCCCAAGTTGCATCAGTTTTAGAGAAGAAATCACTTATATTAACACATGAATTTACCATTAATTTACTCCTAACACAAATGTGGATGAAGAGATGGAAGAAGCCGTAGAACCGGTGGGAGGTGGAGATGATGAGGAGAGTTGAAGAGAGTTGGGAAGTGCAGGTTAGTTTAGTTTTTTTTTATTGTTAGTACTTTTGTTTTTGGTTTTATGTTTATGTTGCACTTTTGTTGAACTTAGTTTGAGATTAATTGCATGTTTGTGGTTTAATTGTATGGATTAAAAGTATGAGTTTTATGCAAATTTTGTTACTCCACTTTTTAAAAAATTTGTTTAATTCTTTTTATTCATTAAGTGAAGCTTGAAGAAGCAAAGTGACAATTGCAAGAATGATGTGAAAGGCAATTCGGATGGTGATGATAAGATTGGTATTCACCACTTCAAGGTACATTTTTACCGAATTCTAGACATAGCATGAATAAAATGTTGGTTGGTGCGAATTTCATAGCATAGATTCCTTGAGATACATGTTAATTTTGAATCAAAGTAGAACTTAACCAATTGTGAGGTAACCTTCCATTGTGCACTAAATCCGGGAGACCGAACTTTATTTTAACTCATTCTTATCATGCTAAATCATGCATTGATCCGTTTTGTGAAAATTGTGAACGTGATAGAGGCATTGTGTGTTTTTGAGAAAAACCACTTGGCCAAAAAGTTGATTCAACTAACCTTGTGAAGAGTGATCCTTAGTCAACCCCTTTGAGCATATTTTAGGATTCATTCGAATTGCAACAATTTAGTGAATGAATGAATCTTAAATTTTTGTTTCATATTGAATCTTCAACCAATTTGGTTGCAATTTTACCCTTTTTTTCCCTATAGGGAGCATTATTGCATTTTGAGTTGGTTTGAAAACTAAAGTTGAGAAGAAAAAAAGAATTGGTCAAAAAGATTAATGTGTGATAAGTGCCAAAATGTTGTTATTTTGAGTATATAATTGTGGCACTTATCGATTCTATTCATTCTAATTTTGTAATAAAATCCCCACTTTTGTGTATATATTCAAATACTTTAGTTTTCATTTGTTTTATATAGTATTTATAAGCTTTTCTTATGTTTTTTTGTAGGTTTTATGCATTGTGGGAAGTATTAGGAGGTTAAAAGGCATTTTGGAGCAAGTTTGGAGGCCAAAGGAAGAAGTTGTGTGCAGCAAGGGCCGCTCAGCGGCGTGTAAGCGCGCTTTCTAGTGGAGAACCCATTTTCCTGGCCGCTAAGCGGCAGCTCTGGCCGCTAAGCGGAGCCCTGTTTACTGTTCTAGATATTTTTGTAATACGTGTAGTCCTATCAGCGAGGTTTGGCCGCTAAGCGGCCGTAGTAGAAATTGTGTTTATATTTCTTCATTTGTAACATTTCTAGGGTATGGTTTTGGAGAGTTTTTGGTTCCAACTCCATCATTTTCATTCTTAGATTAGGATTAGCTTAGAAAACAACACCGGGTCATGCACTTGGAAGATCGGAGGTGTATTTCTCATCAATCGGAGCTGACAACCCGTGAGATGTTTGGTTTATCTCTTCTATTCTTTGTGTATTTCTTTTGTGTTGGGTTTGTTTGTATATTTACTTGAATCTTATGTATATTTACCGATTATAATGTTATGTTTAACTTGCTTTACGAATCTGTGTTGATATTATTCTGGATTTTTGCTCTATGCTGGGGATTTGGGGTGCTTTAGAGATAAACTTCTTGAATTCTTATCGAGGATGATTATCTGTTAGTTTCTGAAATCTAGAGATAGATTTAGAGCTAACATTCACTGTGGGTATCTGTACTTAATGCTTTCGTGTTTGAGCGGCGCGCGAGAGATCGCCGACGCGAGAATACGGATGTTCTCGCAACTTCGCGTTAGAGATAACCTTAGTTGTGAGATGATCTCGTTTCTGCTCCAGAGATGGACGCTTATGTGAGAGATACGTGATAACATATATGAGTATCGTGGGTTGAGTATAACGGGTTGGTAAGTGTATGTTTGTGAAGAGTGAATATATTTACATTCCTGATAAGTTATTTCTCTTCTAAGAATGTGTTTATTCTTTTCCTGTCTATATCTTTGTTTACTTTTTGCTCATTCAAACCCAAGCTCGAAACCGTAGAAACTGTTGAATGGCATCTCTCCATCTCTGAGGACGATAAATCCCGGATCAATATTTCCAAATCTTTTTTCGTTGCTTGCCCTATACTGCATTCAACAAAATGGCGCCGTTGCCGGGGATGGTTGTGATTGCATCGCAATAGTTTTCGTGGTTTTGAGCTTTGTATATATCATATATATTGTATAGTTTCACTTGTATATATATACTTACTTGTACATGTTTGCTTGTTTATGTTCACCATATAGTTTTACTTGTATATGTTACATACAAGTATACTTTTGTTGGTGAATGTTGGTGAAACATGTTGATCTCGGATTAGCTCTTTACTTACAAATCTTCACTTTTCAACTCGTGCATCCAACATTCACCAACTTTCTCTTTGTGTATGTTAATAGTTATAAGTGTTTCATGTTTGTATATATGTGTTTGTTCATGTACATATTTGTATACTTGTGTTTTCCTTTATGTTCGTTTAATCATTGTATATATTTGTACCAGTAACATTTGTTGAGTGGTTGGTTAGGAAACTTTCTTTAGGCTTGTGCGGTGAGACATCACCATGGCATGACGAGAGGAGGCTAATTTCCAAACACCGAAACAATAAAGGCGTCGAGCTAACGACGTAAAACAAGCGCTTGTTGGGAGGCACCCCAATGGTTGTAAATATTGTTTATATTTCTGTTTATGAGTTATTTAGGTGAAGTGGTAAGTGATTGGAACAACAGATCCTGTTCTGATTTTTCTGGTTTCTGCTATGTCCGCTAAGCGGAGCAGAGCTCGCTAAGCGAGCATAGCAGAATTTTGTTTTTCTGCATTATACCAGTGGGGTTCCTATTCCACTTGGTTCACTCCTTTTTCCCACTCTCACCAAGGCTAATTAGTAATATATACTAGTTTTATTTTTCTAATTCTTTTATTGGTTGTTTGTACTCAAATTTTGTTCGGTGACTCGAAGATTTTTTAGGTGATTTTCCAAAGCTTGAGTGTTTCAACTTGCGTATGTATGGTAGGATATTGTTTTTGAAGTGTATCATTCAAGGTACTCATTTATCGCTTTCTATAGCATAGCATGTTTAGGAAACTTTTCATTTGTACAATTACCATACCATTCATTCTTTTGCATTACTTGCTTGTTGATTGAATCACTTTAGTTCCCAAACCATAAATGTGAGAAAGCTTTCCATTATTTACATATGCTGGAGGCCACAATCTTTGTTTTAACTGGATTTTATTATGCTTAATCTTTTGTTTATGTTGATTTTGTGAAAGCATGAAAAGGATCAAGGCATTTTGTTTCATTTTGAGCACAACTACCAAAACCAAATAGTCAATTCACCTTGTGAGTGTGTGATCATTTGTTAACCCTTTTGAGTTTTTTTTTCAATGTCCATGTTGTTTTTGCTAAATGCTTATCTTTGAGTGTTTAGTTCTCATTTTTGCATGGATGATTGATTCTTTGTTTTCTTGAATCCTCAACCATGATTTTTGGTATGAATTTTTACACTGCCTTAGAAAGTAGGGAGTATTCACATGATGATGTGGTTGAATTCAAGTTGGGGAGAGAAATGGTTGCTACTCATGTGGTTGTTGCTATGAGGTTGAAAAGAAAGAAAAAGAAAAAAAATGTGAAAAAGAAAAAAATGTGAAAAGAAAACAAAAGAAAAAATGTGAAAAAGTTTTGAAAAATAAAAAGAAAAGAGAAGCAAATAATTGTGCTAATAAGTATTGTGATTGGTTTGAGAAACTTGTGGTTAAGGAAGAAGTTTGATCGGAATTGTGTTGTTTGAATCTTTGGTGGATTGATCACTCCCTTAGGTTTAGGCAAGTTTTTGTTTCGATTAGCCTTAGGACATATCCCTTGTTTGTTAACCAAGCCACATTACAACCTTGAAAAGTCCTTGTGATTCTTGCTTTTGTATCTTCAATGTGATTTTTGGATGAATGCATAATTTAATCTTTTGTTTGCAAGATTGTTGGATGAGTGTTAAAAGTCCCTCACCTTTGTGTGTTCTTCATCCATTGATAAAATTTTGCTAGGTGTGATTCATGATGTGAGCATGTATTGTGCTAGAATGTTTTGTATGCTTTTTGTGCTTAGGATTCGTTTCGTTTACATGTTGTCGTTGTAGGATAGTGGTAAGTACTTACTTTGTTTATACGTTTTTGTATTGAGCCATACATTTGTTTTTGGTTTTCAAAACTTGTTGATTCACAATTCTTTGGTTTATTACTTTTGATTCTTTGATTTATTTGACATTGTTTGAGGACAAACAAAGTTTTAAGTTGGGGAGAGTTTGATAAGTGCCAAAATGTTGTTATTTTGAGTATATAATTGTGGCACTTATCAATTCTATTCATTCTAATTTTGTAATAAAATCCCCACTTTTGTGTATATATTCAAATACTTTAGTTTTCATTTGTTTTATATAGTATTAATAAGCTTTTCTTATGTTTTTTTGTAGGTTTTATGCATTGTGGGAAGTATTAGGAGGTTAAAAGGCATTTTGGAGCAAGTTTGGAGGCCAAAGGAAAAAGTTGTGTGCAGCAAGGGCCGCTCAGCGGCGTGTAAGCGCGCTTTCCAGTGGCGAACCCATTTTCCTGGCCGCTAAGCGGCAGCTCTGACCGCTAAGCAGAGCCCTGTTTACTGTTCTAGATATTTTTGTAATACGTGTAGTCCGCTCAGCGAGGTTTGGCCGCTAAGCGGCCGTAGCAGAAATTGTGTTTATATTTCTTCATTTGTAACATTTCTAGGTGTAATACGGTGAACTGACTTTTTATCGATCGAAATGTCGCGGTTAAGCATGAGTCGCCACCGACTTTTATTTTATCCAAACAAATTCAGAAAGGCTAAAAGAAACAGAAAAAACCTTTTAAAGAAATCTAAGTTCGGGGGGTAATTTATGCAAAGGGAAGGTGTAAGGCACCCTTTGCATCCATGGTTTTCCATGGGCTCTTAATTGCTTTGCTTGCTCGTTTTCAGAAAATGTAGATTAAAGAGGAAAAAATGGACTTTAGCTCGTAAATGAGCGTAGCCAGTTTTTGAAGAATTTTGAGAAAGAATATAGAAAATAGAGCATGGCAAGGCAATTAGGGGCAATTACCTTAAACTCAGATGATAGGTCTCTTTTTAGCCTTTCAGAATGAAAGGGTCAGTCCTTGCCATAATAGGGCAGGAAGCCTTTCGTTTGGAGGTAGAAGGGTCATCGAATTATCATTCGCTCAAAGACTGACCCATGCCATAGAGAGGCAGGTAGTCTAAGGGGAAGGATCAGAATAGCCTTTCGTAGGAAACCAGAAGATACCTCAGCCTTTTCCGTAGGCAACTTCCGAGGGTCGGGGTCATGTTAGTGTATCGAAGGCAGCATCATTAGGGACCATGACCTTTAATCGAGGCAACATGGCTGAGGTATCCTCGTATTCGAGGGACTGGCTATTCTGCACAAAACACAAGGCAACAAGGCAACAGGCAACAGGCAACAAGGCAACAGGCAACAAGGCCACAGAGGGGTTACCCAAGAGTGTGCGTGTGTGCACCAATCACGTGATTATATTCAAGTATATTATCTTGTAAAATTAATGATTCTATGTTCGATTCGAAGGTTGCACTCCCTAGGATTACTAACCACGCATTTAAATAATATAACCAAAACAGATATGGGGGAGGGAAATTGTAACCAGCGGATCCCCAATAGGGTTTGGCATAAGTAATAATAAAAACAGAAAATATCAGGGTTAGGGTTTAGGGTTACCAATACTCGTAGCTTTGGCAATCGACAAACCCTGAAAATTGGAAAAGAAAGAATAAACAGATGGGTGAGTGCATTATCAGTTCGGAGGCAAACGAGATTAACCCTAAAATAAAGAATAAATAAATTTAAAATAATAAAATAGGCAAAGGTACTTAGCTCTGATTTGATCTGATATGGTTGGCAGGGAACCTCGGAGCTAACCCTGAAAAATGGCAAAGCAAGTAATAGAGAAAGGTGAATGTATGCACAGTTCAGAAATATAAGGGCAAACCCTAAAATCAAAAGGAAACGAAACAGACTTTTAAAATAAAATAAATTAAATACTTAGCTTTGTGAAGGGCGTGGTGCACAGTCGGGGTGTATTTGAGAAGTAACCCTGAAAAGAATACACAAAAAGAAACAATATTTTTAGTGTAGATGTGATCTTCGTAAATCCAGATTAGGCTACGAATTAATCAAAATTAATAGAAGCAAAAGAAAAATCAATTTAATTAATTATTGGTTTTTCAACCTAATTAATTAAATTAATGGAAAATAAGTTTCGATTAAATCTGACCTACATATATTTTTAATTAATTAAAAGAAAATAATTATGGTTTTATAGAATTATTTGAATAAATAAATAAAAACCACTTTAATAATATGATTAAAACAATTAAAATAAATGTAATTATATTATTTGTAAAAAAAGGAGAAATTTAATAAAACCATGAAAAAACCGGTTGAGAAGCGAGGGCGCATCATGGTCTTGATGAGGCTCGGCGCGCTGGAACTGTGGACAACAATTGGCAAAGAAAATCATGAAAAAACGTCCCCAGCAAGGATCGAACCTGTGCATTTGGGGACATGGAGCCTAAGTGCCAGCGTTCTGCCACTGAGCCAAGTGTTTTACGCTGTTTATGTAATGACTGCAATCCAAGTTAAACAAATAAACAATTAGAAGAAAAATTTAAAACAGCATCAGCGCTAACACTGTTCTTCTTCCTCGTTGGGCATTTGCGAAGAACACAGACACCTGCAGCAACGGTTTTATACCGTGGCCATAGACCTCTCTCCTCAAACCTGCAAATAAACGCCAATGAACGCAACAAAATTGCACAATTCGATCGTATAGGGCCTTGCGAATCCCATGAGGTCCTTAATTGAACATGAAATTGCTTCTATCGGATTTTCCCCAAATTTGTGAATATGAACCCTAACAATGGCATAATTCTATCCTCGCATCAAAACTTCAATCGAATCACTCAGTTATCATCTAAATATTAATATTAACAAGATTACGCGGTTAAATTCGACTGGAATTGAGTGTATGTATAAAACCGAAAAAAAAAGTTAAAGAAGAGAAAATAGTGAAACCAGAAACGTGACTCTGATATTCAGAATGCTATGCTTGTTTGTGGATGGCTGGGACGAATCAGTTTGCTCCGAGGAATTCGTAGAAACCCTTGGTATGGCCCTAAACCATCTAGAACCGTGACTGCAATTTCACTTTGTGTTATGGTTTTTTGACCTTTGAGTAAGGATTTCGGCTGCCTCCCCAAACTCCCTTTATTTTCTGATTAGGATTTGTTATTTATAGAGATGGTTTTTAGGTTACCAAGATGGACCAAATTTGTTTTAATCCTTATGATTGAAATCAATCAAAGATTTTGATTTGGAAGAGATTTGGAACTTGTTGATTCTTTTGACCAAGATTCACTTAGAGGCAAAGCTTCTCACGTCTTGCTGTTGGCTTTGGACCTCCAATGCAACTTGAATCAAGCCCATGTATTTTAATTGATTTACTTCATATTTTATCTAATTTATTTTTGAATTTTATGCATAAAATCAAAAATAAATTAATAGATAGGAGAATAAAATTATGATGAAGTGTGAATCAACTTAGAAGGCCCATACATGTTTGGACATTAAACTTTAAGCCCAATAGCCCAAATTTCCAAGTTTGCTTAATTTGGTCCTTATGAATTTTCGCGAAATCAATCACCTTGTGCTACTTATAACTCGCTCAATTTTTATCGTATGGAAGTGTTCTAGGATTTTTTAGAAACCTTAGAGAGTCCTCTAACCAGTGTCTTTGGTCTCATATCAAAATGATTTTCCATCAGAGCGACAAAACCCTAGTTCCTTGAACATTGTGTAGGAGGGATGTTTTTGAGCCATGTGACTTGATTTGAATTTGAAGGAGAGAAGTAGTATGGGCAAATTTTGGGGTATGACAGCTGCCCCTGTTCAATTATCTTAAACCGGAAGATGTAGAGTGGTTTGTAGGCCAGTCGGTATCTGAAGGTGGAAGATGATTGAACACTAGAATACCAAGAAATTTGCCCTAGCTGAAGTAGGGACTTTTGTCGGAGATGGGCTTGAAGATGCCATCCAGGTGTTTGGAGAAGATCTATGATGGAGATGGGCTTGAAGATGCCATCCGACTTGATATACTTGAGAGTCAGAATGTGTCGTACGTTAGACTGTTTCTGAGGAAAAGACTTAGGTTGAGTCGTACGTTAAACTGGGTCTAATTTGCATCAGCAGATGTCTGGAAAACCGTGCGTTAGGTCGAAGAATAAATCGTGCGTTAGACTATTCTCAATTGCATCAGCAGATGTCTGGAAAACCGTGCGTTAGGTCGAAGAATAAATCGTGCGTTAGACTATTCTCAATTGCATCCTCAGATGTCTGGAAAACCGTGCGTTAGGTCGAAGAATAAATCGTGCGTTAGACTATTCTCAATTGCATCCTCAGATGTCTGGAAAACCGTGCGTTAGGTCGAAGAATAAATCGTGCGTTAGACTATTCTCAATTGCATCCTCAGATGTCTGGAAAACCGTGCGTTAGGTCGAAGAATAAATCGTGTGTTAGACTATTCTCAATTGCATCCTCAGATGTCTGGAAAACCGTGCGTTAGGTCGAAGAATAAATCGTGCGTTAGACTATTCTCAATTGCATCCTCAGATGTCTGGAAAACCGTGCGTTAGGTCGATGGATAAGTCGTGCGTTAGACTAATCCGATTTGCATCCATAGATGTCTGGAAGGTCGTGCGTTAGGCTTTGCTTTGAATAAGATTCGAATCTTTGTAATGTACCTGTCACATATTCACTTGGTAACAATGTCAGTTTTATGCAATGTTTATGATGTATGTAATGAATGAGATGGGATTCTCAACAATAAATGGGACGCTTTGTATGTTATGCATGAATTATAACCGCATGTAATGTATGAATATGCTTATGACATATGATATGTGATTTATGTTGTCTTGATTGAGAAAATGGCTCTCTGTATCATTGTGACTTGGATATTTGATCTTGTTTTGATGATGTGTATCTGGGGATTTATGATTTTTGCTTGGGGATAACCAGTAACTTGATGTACCCTGACTGGGGATGAGAGATATTAATAACCCATGTCTTGGAGAAGAGCAAAGTGTTGGAGAACCGGTAGTGTTGAAGATATAAACTCTGTTGGGGAGCCATGTCTTTGTCGGGAGCGTTTGAAGATGTCTTCTTAATGATTACTCTGTGGGTATATGATCTTGTGAACTCGGCTCTGTGGGGAGACATGGGTGAAAGTTGCCCCTAGTATTATAGTAACTACCATTCCTGGATTTGATTAGGACACACCACTAAGTATTGATCAAGATGTCAAACTGGACTTTCATAGATTTGCCCCTGCTAGAGATTCACCTCGCGAGGACTTTATGAAGTGTATATTGTAGGCGACATGCCCCTAGTAATCGTAAACTTAGGATGATGCCCCTGACTGTTTGGCTTTTGAGAGATTCTTGGAATCTTGACTTGATTGCCCCAGATTGATTGGGCAAAACGTGCCATGCCCCTCGTGTGCGTAGGAGACATTGCTTCTGAAGTGATTTTGTCTGTCGGGATAACTTTTAGTCATTAGTTATACCCTGTGCAAATTCTTTCTGTTGCTAACATTTGAAATTATGTAGCAGAATTTGTTTAATAATGAATTCATGAGATGCAATGCATACGTTTGTCTTGAGTTTTTTTGAAAAACATTAAAACAAGAGATGTAAAGGAGTGATATTTGTAAAAACATGATATTCGTAACAAAAACGTGATATCAACTTAGCATTTTGGTAACCTTAAGGAGTCGGGATACCTTTTTGATGACAGTATGCTTTCGAACTAACCATGCTTCAATTAGGACTTTCAAGGGTTGTAACGTGGCTTGGTTCACGGTTTAAGAAACAAAGGATAAAGGATCAAAATTTGATTGTACCCACCCCTTCTTCGCGATGATCTTCAATCCTAAGCTCAGTTAATTCAACTTATGCGTTCAGGTTCCGAGAGACTTTTGGATTTGCACCTTTGATAATGATGATGGTTCACAAGCAAAGAGAGGTTTTGAGATGGCAGTCACTTCTTCCTTTTGGTAGTCACAACATTGTGTTGTTCAGGAATTTATTGACTTTTCTTTTTTCATTTTTTATTTTGATATCCCTAACTTTTGCCTGAACTGTCTATTTTGAGATTACAGTCAGCGGGATGCCTTGATTTTTGCCTAAGTCATCTTTTTGATTTTTGACTTAGCAGGCTTTTCTTTGTATATATGTTTTTTCATTTTTTTTCTTTTTTGAAAGATATTGACTGCCTTGCTTTAATGATTGATGAACCATCATTGGCTTTTGATTAACATCTCCAACACTTCTTTGATGTGTGCGGATGAATGCTTGTGATTGAAACCCTTGTTGAAAGGTGTACTGAATGATTCTCTTAAAATAGACTGCACAGCCAAATTAACTGAGAACTACCCTGCCCCAGGCTATGATCAAGGGTTTTAATTAGTACAAGAAAGCAACTTCTACTTCTTAGGCTCAAAGGGGTTGACGAGGGATTAACATCCTTATATCTCCACTGTTTAGGAATTGAAACAATGCATGTACATCGTCAACATAGTCCGTTCAAAAGCATACTGTATAAGGTTGCGGTATCGTTTTCGTCATCCTCCCTCAAAAGGTATACAACTTTAGCAGGAGTTGAATATCACACAACATATGCAAAGTAAAGACATAATTTAAAATGAGTGATAGCGAAATAATTAATTCAAGACAAACATATGCAATGCACTGATGATGATTATTAAAATATATAATGTCTATCATAATTTGAATGTTAAACAAACAGAATAGAACTTGCAAATGAAAGTAAATCTAATGATCTAAAGTTCATCCACTCTGACATTAATCGGTCTTGTCGTGATTGTGCATGGGAACAGTGATCACTATAGGCGTCTTGGGATGAGGGAATTCAATTTCACCAGCATCGATCATATCTTGGATCTTGTTCTTTAATGGCCAACAATCATTTGTATCATGGCCAGGGCTATTGGAGTGATACGCGCACCTCACATTGGGCTTATAGCTAGGAGCGGAAGTGTTGGGCTTCACAGGAGGATCCCTCAAAGTAATTAGCCCTTTCTTCAACATCTGTGGTAATGTTTCAGCCAAAGTCATGTTGATCTTTGTGAACTGTCGTTTAGGTGCCTCTGACTTGCGCCTTTGTTGTGGAACTGGTGTAGAGATCAGAAATGCCCCCACAGATTGATTGTGTTCGTTGCGAACTTTCCGATTGTACACATCCTTAGTCATGTGAGGTTCTTCAGGTGAGTTGAAGTCAATGATCTTTTCATCAATTAAGTCTTGAATCTTGTGTTTCAACGGTCCACAATCCTCTGTATCATGACCAGGACTATTCGAATGATAAGCACATCTCGCATGATACTTATACCCAGGAGCGGGATTAGTAGGAAATGAATATGGAGGCAATAGAGTTATCAAGTTCTGATTGATCAGTTGTTGTAGAGCTTGAGACAGCGGCATGGGTAACAGAGTGAATGACCGCTTAGGTTTGGATTTCCATTTATCTTGCACACCTTGCTCCCTTTGTTGGTCCTTCTCCTTCTCGGCCAGAAGTGCCTTTAATTCTTCTTGCCCCTTGGCCAGGTAAAAAATTATTTTCTGGAACTGGTTATTCTGAGCCTGAAGATTTTTGACAGATTGTTCGAGATCCATGATGCTGAAATAAACAGCGAGGGAGGATGAGAGACCTATTGTAAGAAACCTGTTATGCGATGTTATGAATGCAAATGCAATGCTTTCAAGGTTCTTTAGGAAATTTAGTTCACGACATATAGAAATTAAATTGGTCGCAGCCTTGTCTGAAGAACTCTGGCTTTCATCTTGGAACATCCTTCTTTGAGAATCAAGCTCACCATATCGAGTAGGTCATCGCCTCTGATTCGGGATACCTCTGAATTTCAAAGTATATGGCTAGAGGAAAATAAATCCTCTTGCCCCTTGATAGGTACAGCGTCTCTGAATTGGAAGGTATGTGGCGAGAGGAAAGTAAATCCTCTTGCCCCTTGATAAGATTTCAGCCCTTGATAAGAGCACCTGAAATTGTGCGCCTTAAATTCCTAAGATCCTTGAAAGGGTTAGTAGGCATGCAATGTTATGATGTCATGATGTCATGAATGTTATGAGAATGCAGTTCAATAGGCATAGCGTGAGATAGTAAGGGAAAACAAGTCCTTTAACAAAACCTGCAAGGAAACAAAGGTTAGTATCAAATGCAAACAAGTCACACAAGTCACACCATTTCGCCTTATGGTTAGGCTTGCACGTGGTCCAAAGGTATGTACCCTCCCCCTGAAGTTTAGTTGATTCAAACCTGTCCTATATAAAGATCGGGTTCTAGGGAGCTCATATCATTGACCTTTCTCGAAGGCGCTTATCTCAGTTCGGCAATCGAATCGCCAACCGAAAAGGTCCTGAAAGTCCAGTCCATATGAGTGTAGCTTCGAGTATCAACCAACTTCGGTCGGAACCAAAGCCAGCCATCTCGCTACTTTCTAATAGGCCAAAGTCAAGTTCGACTAAGGTTCTAAGGGCAAATTAGTGCTTAATGACACCACGCGGCAGCCAAGCATTTCCTCAGGTCGGGTCCCAAGGAACACCAGGACAAACCAATGTGTCACACTAACGATGGCCATCAAATCAACCACATCAGTATACGCTGTGCAGTCTCCTTGATCTCATGCCATATACCTAAGGTACTCAGATCCGGGTTAGGATCTTTCACACAGCAAAATACCCAAAACAGCCCTGCAAAATTAAAGCAAACAAAGCAAACAATAGAAAACAGTTAAGGTAAATCCTAAAATTTTAAGGTAACCCCTCTTTTATCGAAATTTAATCCCCAGCAGAGTCGCCAGTACTGTAATACGGTGAACTGACTTTTTATCGATCGAAATGTCGCGGTTAAGCATGAGTCGCCACCGACTTTTATTTTATCCAAACAAATTCAGAAAGGCTAAAAGAAACAGAAAAAAACCTTTTAAAGAAATCTAAGTTCGGGGGGTAATTTATGCAAAGGGAAGGTGTAAGGCACCCTTTGCATCCATGGTTTTCCATGGGCTCTTAATTGCTTTGCTTGCTCGTTTTCAGAAAATGTAGATTAAAGAGGAAAAAATGGACTTTAGCTCGTAAATGAGCGTAGCCAGTTTTTGAAGAATTTTGAGAAAGAATATAGAAAATAGAGCATGGCAAGGCAATTAGGGGCAATTACCTTAAACTCAGATGATAGGTCTCTTTTTAGCCTTTCAGAATGAAAGGGTCAGTCCTTGCCATAATAGGGCAGGAAGCCTTTCGTTTGGAGGTAGAAGGGTCATCGAATTATCATTCGCTCAAAGACTGACCCATGCCATAGAGAGGCAGGTAGTCTAAGGGGAAGGATCAGAATAGCCTTTCGTAGGAAACCAGAAGATACCTCAGCCTTTTCCGTAGGCAACTTCCGAGGGTCGGGGTCATGTTAGTGTATCGAAGGCAGCATCATTAGGGACCATGACCTTTAATCGAGGCAACATGGCTGAGGTATCCTCGTATTCGAGGGACTGGCTATTCTGCACAAAACACAAGGCAACAAGGCAACAGGCAACAGGCAACAAGGCAACAGGCAACAAGGCCACAGAGGGGTTACCCAAGAGTGTGCGTGTGTGCACCAATCACGTGATTATATTCAAGTATATTATCTTGTAAAATTAATGATTCTATGTTCGATTCGAAGGTTGCACTCCCTAGGATTACTAACCACGCATTTAAATAATATAACCAAAACAGATATGGGGGAGGGAAATTGTAACCAGCGGATCCCCAATAGGGTTTGGCATAAGTAATAATAAAAACAGAAAATATCAGGGTTAGGGTTTAGGGTTACCAATACTCGTAGCTTTGGCAATCGACAAACCCTGAAAATTGGAAAAGAAAGAATAAACAGATGGGTGAGTGCATTATCAGTTCGGAGGCAAACGAGATTAACCCTAAAATAAAGAATAAATAAATTTAAAATAATAAAATAGGCAAAGGTACTTAGCTCTGATTTGATCTGATATGGTTGGCAGGGAACCTCGGAGCTAACCCTGAAAAATGGCAAAGCAAGTAATAGAGAAAGGTGAATGTATGCACAGTTCAGAAATATAAGGGCAAACCCTAAAATCAAAAGGAAACGAAACAGACTTTTAAAATAAAATAAATTAAATACTTAGCTTTGTGAAGGGCGTGGTGCACAGTCGGGGTGTATTTGAGAAGTAACCCTGAAAAGAATACACAAAAAGAAACAATATTTTTAGTGTAGATGTGATCTTCGTAAATCCAGATTAGGCTACGAATTAATCAAAATTAATAGAAGCAAAAGAAAAATCAATTTAATTAATTATTGGTTTTTCAACCTAATTAATTAAATTAATGGAAAATAAGTTTCGATTAAATCTGACCTACATATATTTTTAATTAATTAAAAGAAAATAATTATGGTTTTATAGAATTATTTGAATAAATAAATAAAAACCACTTTAATAATATGATTAAAACAATTAAAATAAATGTAATTATATTATTTGTAAAAAAAGG
Organism: Vicia villosa; assembly: GCF_029867415.1. NCBI lineage: Eukaryota > Viridiplantae > Streptophyta > Magnoliopsida > Fabales > Fabaceae > Vicia > Vicia villosa. Next base: position 18,141,149 of record NC_081182.1, on the reverse strand, counting down.
AGAAATTTAATAAAACCATGAAAAAACCGGTTGAGAAGCGAGGGCGCATCATGGTCTTGATGAGGCTCGGCGCGCTGGAACTGTGGACAACAATTGGCAAAGAAAATCATGAAAAAACGTCCCCAGCAAGGATCGAACCTGTGCATTTGGGGACATGGAGCCTAAGTGCCAGCGTTCTGCCACTGAGCCAAGTGTTTTACGCTGTTTATGTAATGACTGCAATCCAAGTTAAACAAATAAACAATTAGAAGAAAAATTTAAAACAGCATCAGCGCTAACACTGTTCTTCTTCCTCGTTGGGCATTTGCGAAGAACACAGACACCTGCAGCAACGGTTTTATACCGTGGCCATAGACCTCTCTCCTCAAACCTGCAAATAAACGCCAATGAACGCAACAAAATTGCACAATTCGATCGTATAGGGCCTTGCGAATCCCATGAGGTCCTTAATTGAACATGAAATTGCTTCTATCGGATTTTCCCCAAATTTGTGAATATGAACCCTAACAATGGCATAATTCTATCCTCGCATCAAAACTTCAATCGAATCACTCAGTTATCATCTAAATATCAATATTAACAAGATTATGCGGTTAAATTCGACTGGAATTGAGTGTATGTATAAAACCGAAAAAAAAAGTTAAAGAAGAGAAAATAGTGAAACCAGAAACGTGACTCTGATATTCAGAATGCTATGCTTGTTTGTGGATGGCTGGGACGAATCAGTTTGCTCCGAGGAATTCGTAGAAACCCTTGGTATGGCCCTAAACCATCTAGAACCGTGACTGCAATTTCAGTTTGTGTTATGGTTTTTTGACCTTTGAGTAAGGATTTCGGCTGCCTCCCCAAACTCCCTTTATTTTCTTATTAGGATTTGTTATTTATAGAGATGGTTTTTAGGTTACCAAGATGGACCAAATTTGTTTTAATCCTTATGATTGAAATCAATCAAAGATTTTGATTTGGAAGAGATTTGGAACTTGTTGATTCTTTTGACCAAGATTCACTTAGAGGCAAAGCTTCTCACGTCTTGCTGTTGGCTTTGGACCTCCAATGCAACTTGAATCAAGCCCATGTATTTTAATTGATTTACTTCATATTTTATCTAATTTATTTTTGAATTTTATGCATAAAATCAAAAATAAATTAATAGATAGGAGAATAAAATTATGATGAAGTGTGAATCAACTTAGAAGGCCCATACATGTTTGGACATTAAACTTTAAGCCCAATAGCCCAAATTTCCAAGTTTGCTTAATTTGGTCCTTATGAATTTTCGCGAAATCAATCACCTTGTGCTACTTATAACTCGCTCAATTTTTATCGTATGGAAGTGTTCTAGGATTTTTTAGAAACCTTAGAGAGTCCTCTAACCAGTGTCTTTGGTCTCATATCAAAATGATTTTCCATCAGAGCGACAAAACCCTAGTTCCTTGAACATTGTGTAGGAGGGATGTTTTTGAGCCATGTGACTTGATTTGAATTTGAAGGAGAGAAGTAGTATGGGCAAATTTTGGGGTATGACACTAGGGTATGGTTTTGGAGAGTTTTTGGTTCCAACTCCATCATTTTCATTCTTAGATTAGGATTAGCTTAGAAAACAACACCGGGTCATGCACTTGGAAGATCGGAGGTGTATTTCTCATCAATCGGAGCTGACAACCCGTGAGATGTTTGGTTTATCTCTTCTATTCTTTGTGTATTTCTTTTGTGTTGGGTTTGTTTGTATATTTACTTGAATCTTATGTATATTTACCGATTATAATGTTATGTTTAACTTGCTTTACGAATCTGTGTTGATATTATTCTGGATTTTTGCTCTATGCTGGGGATTTGGGGTGCTTTAGAGATAAACTTCTTGAATTCTTATCTAGGATGATTATCTGTTAGTTTCTGAACTCTAGAGATAGATTTAGAGCTAACATTCACTGTGGGTATCTGTACTTAATGCTTTCGTGTTTGAGCGGCGCGCGAGAGATCGCCGACGCGAGAATACGGATGTTCTCGCAACTTCGCGTTAGAGATAACCTTAGTTGTGAGATGATCTCGTTTGTGCTCCAGAGATGGACGCTTATGTGAGAGATACGTGATAACATAGATGAGTATCGTGGGTTGAGTATAACGGATTGGTAAGTGTATGTTTGTGAAGAGTGAATATATTTACATTCCTGATAAGTTATTTCTCTTCTAAGAATGTGTTTATTCTTTTCCTGTCTATATCTTTGTTTACTTTTTGCTCATTCAAACCCAAGCTCGAAACCGTAGAAACTGTTGAATGGCATCTCTCCATCTCTGAGGACGATAAATCCCGGATCAATATTTTCAAATCTTTTTTCGTTGCTTGCCCTATACTGCATTCAACAAAATGGCGCCGTTGCCGGGGATGGTTGTGATTGCATCGCAATAGTTTTCGTGGTTTTGAGCTTTGTATATATCATATATATTGTATAGTTTCACTTGTATATATATACTTACTTGTACATGTTTACTTGTTTATGTTCACCATATAGTTTTACTTGTATATGTTACATACAAGTATACTTTTGTTGGTGAATGTTGGTGAAACATGTTGATCTCGGATTAGCTCTTTACTTACAAATCTTCACTTTTCAACTCGTGCATCCAACATTCACCAACTTTATCTTTGTGTATGTTAATAGTTATAAGTGTTTCATGTTTGTATATATGTGTTTGTTCATGTACATATTTGTATACTTGTGTTTTCCTTTATGTTCGTTTAATCATTGTATATATTTGTACCAGTAACATTTGTTGAGTGGTTGGTTAGGAAACTTTCTTTAGGCTTGTGCGGTGAGACATCACCATGGCATGACGAGAGGAGGCTACTTTCCAAACACCGAAACAATAAAGGCGTCGAGCTAACGACGTAAAACAAGCGCTTGTTGGGAGGCACCCCAATGGTTGTAAATATTGTTTATATTTCTGTTTATGAGTTATTTAGGTGAAGTGGTGAGTGATTGGAACAACAGATCCTGTTCTGATTTTTCTGGTTTCTGCTATGTCCGCTAAGCGGAGCAGAGCTCGCTAAGCGAGCATAGCAGAATTTTGTTTTTCTGCTTTATACCAGTGGGGTTCCTATTCCACTTGGTTCACTCCTTTTTCCAACTCTCACCAAGGCTAATTAGTAATATATACTAGTTTTATTTTTCTAATTCTTTTATTGGTTGTTTGTACTCAAATTTTGTTCGGTGACTCGAAGATTTTTTAGGTGATTTTCCAAAGCTTGAGTGTTTCAACTTGCGTATGTATGGTAGGATATTGTTTTTGAAGTGTATCATTCAAGGTACTCATTTATCGCTTTCTATAGCATAGCATGTTTAGGAAACTTTTCATTTGTACAATTACCATACCATTCATTCTTTTGCATTACTTGCTTGTTGATTGAATCACTTTAGTTCCCAAACCATAAATGTGAGAAAGCTTTCCATTATTTACATATGCTGGAGGCCACAATCTTTGTTTTAACTGGATTTTATTATGCTTAATCTTTTGTTTATGTTGATTTTGTGAAAGCATGAAAAGGATCAAGGCATTTTGTTTCATTTTGAGCACAACTACCAAAACCAAATAGTCAATTCACCTTGTGAGTGTGTGATCATTTGTTAACCCTTTTGAGTTTTTTTTCAATGTCCATGTTGTTTTTGCTAAATGCTTATCTTTGAGTGTTTAGTTCTCATTTTTGCATGGATGATTGATTCTTTGTTTTCTTGAACCCTCAACCATGATTTTTGGTATGAATTTTTACACTGCCTTAGAAAGTAGGGAGTATTCACATGATGATGTGGTTGAATTCAAGTTGGGGAGAGAAATGGTTGCTACTCATGTGGTTGTTGCTATGAGGTTGAAAAGAAAGAAAAAGAAAAAAAATTGTGAAAAAGAAAAAAATGTGAAAAGAAAAGAAAAGAAAAAATGTGAAAAAGTTTTGAAAAATAAAAAGAAAAGAGAAGCAAATAATTGTGCTAATAAGTATTGTGATTGGTTTGAGAAACTTGTGGTTAAGGAAGAAGTTTGATCGGAATTGTGTTGTTTGAATCTTTGGTGGATTGATCACTCCCTTAGGTTTAGGCAAGTTTTTGTTTCGATTAGCCTTAGGACATATCCCTTGTTTGTTAACCAAGCCACATTACAACCTTGAAAAGTCCTTGTGATTCTTGCTTTTGTATCTTTAATGTGATTTTTGGATGAATGCATAATTTAATCTTTTGTTTGCAAGATTGTTGGATGAGTGTTAAAAGTCCCTCACCTTTGTGTGTTCTTCATCCATTGATAAAATTTTGCTAGGTGTGATTCATGATGTGAGCATGTATTGTGCTAGAATGTTTTGTATGCTTTTTGTGCTTAGGATTCGTTTCGTTTACATGTTGTCGTTGTAGGATAGTGGTAAGTACTTACTTTGTTTATACGTTTTTGTATTGAACCATACATTTGTTTTTGGTTTTCAAAACTTGTTGATTCACAATTCTTTGGTTTATTACTTTTGATTCTTTGATTTATTTGACATTGTTTGAGGACAAACAAAGTTTTAAGTTGGGGAGAGTTTGATAAGTGCCAAAATGTTGTTATTTTGAGTATATAATTGTGGCACTTATCGATTCTATTCATTCTAATTTTGTAATAAAATCCCCACTTTTGTGTATATATTCAAATACTTTAGTTTTCATTTGTTTTATATAGTATTTATAAGCTTTTCTTATGTTTTTTTGTAGGTTTTATGCATTGTGGGAAGTATTAGGAGGTTAAAAGGCATTTTGGAGCAAGTTTGGAGGCCAAAGGAAGAAGTTGTGTGCAGCAAGGGCCGCTCAGCGGCGTGTAAGCGCGCTTTCCAGTGACGAACCCATTTTCCTGGCCGCTAAGCGGCAGCTCTGACCGCTAAGCGGAGCCCTGTTTACTGTTCTAGATATTTTTGTAATACGTGTAGTCCGCTCAGCGAGGTTTGGCCGCTAAGCGGCCGTAGCAGAAATTGTGTTTATATTTCTTCATTTGTAACATTTCTAGGGTATGGTTTTGGAGAGTTTTTGGTTCCAACTCCATCATTTTCATTCTTAGATTAGGATTAGCTTAGAAAACAACACCGGGTCATGCACTTGGAAGATCGGAGGTGTATTTCTCATCAATCGGAGCTGACAACCCGTGAGATGTTTGATTTATCTCTTCTATTCTTTGTGTATTTCTTTTATGTTGGGTTTGTTTGTATATTTACTTGAATCTTATGTATATTTACCGATTATAATGTTATGTTTAACTTGCTTTACGAATCTGTGTTGATATTATTCTGGATTTTTGCTCTATGCTGGGGATTTGGGGTGCTTTAGAGATAAACTTCTTGAATTCTTATCTAGGACGATTATCTGTTAGTTTCTGAACTCTAGAGATAGATTTAGAGCTAACATTCACTGTGGGTATCTGTACTTAATGCTTTCGTGTTTGAGCGGCGCGCGAGAGATCGCCGACGCGAGAATACGGATGTTCTCGCAACTTCGCGTTAGAGATAACCTTAGTTGTGAGATGATCTCGTTTGTGCTCCAGAGATGGACGCTTATGTGAGAGATACGTGATAACATAGATGAGTATCGTGGGTTGAATATAACGGGTTGGTAAGTGTATGTTTGTGAAGAGTGAATATATTTACATTCTTGATAAGTTATTTCTCTTCTAAGAATGTGTTTATTCTTTTCCTGTCTATATCTTTGTTTACTTTTTGCTCATTCAAACCCAAGCTCGAAACCGTAGAAACTGTTGAATGGCATCTCTCCATCTCTGAGGACGATAAATCCCGGATCAATATTTCCAAATCTTTTTTCGTTGCTTGTCCTATACTGCATTCAACAATGTGGTACAAAAGAAAAGAAAACAAGTGATCATTGTTGATAAAGAACAAGTGATCACTTTTGAAATTAGGGAGCAAATGAAACATTTTGAAATATTTTGGGGTTTTTAGCAGGGGTTCTCCCCCTGTGGGTTCTCCCCCTGTGGGGTCTACAAAGAAATTGTCTATAATTTATTCAAATAGCATGTAACACCAACTTTAATATCTTTTATTTTTGGCCCAAAACAATTCTCACCAATCTTTCAACATCCAGCTTTTTATTTTTTATAATTTTTTCCACAATTATATCTTCTATTTCACAATGTGATTTACCTTTTAATAATATATGGTTTTAGAATTTCTCCTTGAATAATTAATTTATTTTTGTTTTCTACTAAAAAACAATATTTATTAGAAAGAAACAATTAATTCAGGACATGAATATATTTAGCATTCAATTCCTACCACCAAACACTATAAAAAACAATCTGCTACAGATTTAAACCATGTTCATCATCCTCACTTTTTTACTAGGCCTTAATAAAACCCTTTGACTATGCTTCCAAATGTGTTTATACTACATCTTTGATTTTGAATCATTTTTTTTACATTGACCCTATATTTACTTTTAAATAAAAAATTGCTATAATATCAAATTTATATATAATTCATGTTCAAACCATTTTTTTAGATTGACCCCAAATTTTTTTTATAAAAAATTACTAATAATATAATATTATATATATATATATATATATATATATATATATATATATATATATATATATATATTAAAAAATTTCATCGACGCGATCCGTGTGAATGCACGGGTCCTTTACTAGTTAGTAAGTGGAGGGAAAATATTTTAGCTGAAAAAATAGTAATAGTATTTTATTAAATAATTTTGTGACTTGAACAAAAAAATTTTGTGACTTATTTCCTTAGCGACCAAAAGTTTTTTGACTTCAAAGATCAAAATATTATTCTCTAATTCGGTCTCTTTATTAAGTCCTAGTTTTTCTAAGTTTTTTCTATTTTTAATTTTTCATTTGGAAAAAGTTTAATTTAAGAAAAAAAATGAGGAAACATGTTTCTAGGGAAGTGAAAATTAGTGAGTGGAGGAAAAATATATTAGCTGAAAAATAGTAATAATATGTTATTAAAAATTTTGTGACTTGAAAAAAAAAATTGTGACGGATTTTCTGGTAGTTAATTATCGGTCTCTATATTTTCTTAGCGATTGATATAGAGATCAAAAAAAAATTGACTTCAAAGATCAAAATAATTGGTCTCTAAAGTGACCAAATTATTTTGAACTCTAAATTGGCCGCTAAAAGCGAATTTTCTAGTAGTGACAGTTGGTTGGCTCGTTGAGATATCTTTGTAATACCAGACCTAAAATTTGCTATGCAATTGGAATGGTAAGTAGGTTTATGAACAAGCCAAATTAGTCATTTTATCAAGTTGTTGTCAGGATTCTGAGGTACATAAAAGGGACTCTGAGGTATGAATTTATTGCAAAACTTGAAGATTAAGGTGAGAAAGCATGTGAGGTTGATGATTGACAACAAATCAGCTATAATCCTTGCTAAGAATCCAGTGTTGCATGGAAGAAGCAAACATATTGACAGGAAGTATCATTTTTTTGAGAAATCAAGTTCAGAATGTAGTGCTAGAAGTTGTATACTGTAGCACCCAGATGTAACTTGCAAATGTACCGACTAAAGCCATCAAGACTGAACTCTGCAACAATTTGAGGAATGAAATTGATGTTATTCATTTAGATCTAAATGTGAATTAAGGGATGGTGTTGAAGTGTAATTGTAGATTGAGTGTTTGCCGTTAGTTTATTTTGGGTCGTGTGTTGGGCTTTAACTAGTTGAACCAATATAAATTTAGTATATATATTACATTTTTGCTTTGTAATGGTGTATAATAGAATAATTCATTATAACTGTTTTTCAATTGAGTAAAAGTTAGTTACAGTTTCTCTCTTTTCACTCTCTTCCATCATCATCTTCTTCCTCTCCATATTCAACCTTGTGCTCTAACATTTTTTTCCACTTTCCTTTCATTTCACCGCAGAAACAAAATAGTGGTGGGTTCCAGCTGCAATTTTCCTTCCTCCTCATTGTTAATAAAGTCACAAATGGTGAAAGGATCTCGTATTTTGAGCTTTCTTTCCTTCTTCATCTTCCCCTTCCACTTTCATTGCAAACAAACATAGTGTAAGACTAAGTCACAAAGCATGGAAAATGGTGTTGTTGTCACTACCAACTTGACAACAATACAGCAGACTGTAGTTCTAGCATACTGCCTTCTACTTGAGAAGAGTTCTCCATACGATGAATTGCAACGTAAGTTACGCTATTTTGTACGACCCTGAAGGCGCTCAAGAACAAAATCCTATTTTCTACCCAAGTGTTTCCCAACCTCTCCAACTCTCAAATAATATAAGCACACAAACCCAATGTGTAGACAAGTGTTTTTCAATCCCCTTAGATAACGCCAAAGGTTTCTCAAAACCCTTGTCTTTCTAAGTTTTCTGTTGAGAAGACCATAAATCATTTACTCTACTTTTTTTGCTATAAACTCTAAGATTGTCACACTGTAAAACACTGAAGAGGTACGTATTTATAATTACTAAAAACTCAACATACAAAACCTAAAACACAACTTATTAATGATTAGAATAAAATATTATAAATATCTTGTAATATATTTTATATTAATTTAGACTATTTTTAAATTAATAAATATTCAATATTCTAACATAAAATAATAGATCGCAAATTGAACCGGTCAAATCTAAAATCCGCGAATCGTCTAAATCAAACATTTTTGCTGTTTTTCTGCTTCTTAATTTTTAACAATCTCAAAATATGTTTTATTTCTCCTTTTCAACAAAGATTTTAAAATATACTTGAACAAAGTATATGGTGTCTTTAATTAGTTTTGATTCTGATGAAATGAGAGATTCATCTAAAGTAAAAATAAAATAAGTTTCAAAAACTTTGTTTTCTTTTCAAAGTGATCTGGTGTCTATTTCAAAATTTACTTTAGTTTGGAGCTTTAAGGGTCCATTACTATGTAATCCCTTGCTAAGCGTTGATCTCTTTCGTAGAAGTACCAACATTATGGTTCTGACGTTTATTGGTTTGCTTTCCTTTTCCTCCTTTTATTTTAGTGCTATTTACGTTTCTGATTGAGTTCTAAAATTCAAAACTGCAAATTTTATTGAAAAGAGGAGAAAACAAAATGACTCCCAGCTACAAGACACGGCCATTTTAATTGCTGCCTGCTGGCTCATGACTTGGTTTCAGGATGGATGGGATATGGCTCCTTACATTGAGGCAATTGACTCCCAGCATTTCTCTTTTTTATATTTATTTTGTCCATTAATTCTTGTTACTTTCTCTTTCCATTTTAGGGAATAGGGTGATTTTTTTGGTGCATTGTGGCGTGATATCGGAGGCAATCTATGATACTCGGACTTGAACATGGACATTGAACACGACACAGAATACGAAATATAGGACACGAACACGGTTATATATTAAATATATTAATAAAATATTGTAATTATAACTACAATTTATAAAGAGTTTAAAATGAGAATCAGAATTTATGTATATTTAAACTTAGTAATTTCAATCAATCAAAAGAATATTTTCAATTAAGAAAGAAAAATAATGAGTGTCGGAAGAGAAAGAGTGATATACGGACGACGGGGACGGTGGAATACCAGCATGCAGCAAAGATGAAATCAAACAAAGATGAAAACAAATAGAGAAGATGAAAAAAAAAATAAGGAATATGAGTTATTTTTATAGTGGAGAAATGAAATATGAAAAGTAAAAAACATTTTTACTTTTTTAAATTTTAATAATTTGAGAGTTTGATATGTCTGTTATTTGAAACAGTGTGTTATCCGTGTTTGATACGTGTCTACGTGTGTCAGTGTCTGATATGGTGTGGGAATACATGTTTGGTGCGGGAACACACTTTCTGCCTGACGTGTCGGAGCTTCATATGAGCCAATAAATGAGTTTGATGATTTAGAATTATGGGAAAATCTTATACATTGCTACAGGTATGATGTGGTGTGAAATCAATGAACCACAAAAGATTATTTTGGATAAAATTGATTGTGTTTCAAGTGATGTACATATGACAGGCTAGATCTAAGGTGTGTCTATGTATGCTTAATGCCAATATTCTTCATGTTTACTTCTATCACACTGTAAAATTCTTAAATTAACATTTTTTTAAATAAATTTGTTTTTTTTTTTCTGGTTCACAGCTCTCTCTGGCCTGCAGTGCATACAAGAGGAGACTACGAGACCGTCGAGACGTCTAAAATTTTATGATACACTCTATGCTAAATTCTGATTGAAGGGTTTTACTGTTACATAAATCAAGAATAATATATGACAAAAAATTAATAATAACAATAATAATGATAAATATATATATTTTTTTAAAATGTGCTTAAAAGTACAACCATTAATAGTATTTCTAAAGTTTTGTTAATTTTTTAAACTATCATAACTATCTCTTCTTCTTTTTTTTACACAAATCTCTATCATAATTATTTTAGAACCACATTTTAATTAAATTATCATTATTCATAATCTGATATTTAAACATGGAAAATGAAATTGTTTTATTTTTTATTTTATTTTTTTGAAATATAATTATTAATTATTCATTGACCGTAAAATGAATGTTATATAAATTATTATATATTTATTATGAGTTTAAAGGTAGTGCACTGACAGTGTAAACTAACTTTACACATACAACCAATCAAAATCCTTACTTGTCATGTCATATTAATTTTTTAAAATTAAAATTTTGTTTTAATTGGATACATGGTTGTGATTGGTTGACAGTGTAAAAATATTTTACACTGTCAGTACATATTCCTTTTTCTCATTTATTATTTATAGTAGTATTTACTAATACCTATTTGTTAATAAACCTTTTATTTTATTTTTCTCATTTGTAACTGATTTTGTTTAGCCGAATTTATCATATTGAGGAAATAATTAGTTATCATGTTGAATTTATATTTTATTATTGAATTACCATATTGAATTTGATGTTTAGTATGAAAAAATATTTTCTTATGGTTGTTGGTTCACAATCTAAAAATAATTTATAGTGTGCACTATTTTTTTCTTTTTAAATTATTAAATTTTTTGTTTGTATACATTATTTCCTCAGTATAAATTAGAATGCTATTTCAATGTGTTTTTTTTTTTTTTATATTAATTGTCTTCTTTCATAAAGTTTACCCAAAAAATCATACACACTACTTGACGACTAGGGGTGGGAATAGGCTGGGCCGAGCTAGGCTTTGCCACGCCTGAGCCTGGTCTGCTATAATATTCAAAGTCTAAGCCTGGCATGTAGCCTATCATAGGCTTATTTTTTTGGCCTGGGTCTGGTCTTTTTCAAGGCCTGATTGGCCTATTAGCCTACTTAAAAGTCTATTTCATTTGAACATTTATAAATAAGTCATTCAACTCGTCTTTATATAGACAAACAAATTAAAAGATCAATGAGATTAAATGTTTGTCTGCATTAGTTTATTTGAGTTTACCTAGTAGCATAAATTTTGTGATATTATTTGTTTGAGAGAACTTATCGAAACAACTTATGACATTGTTCATAAGTTCTTTTCATCTTATTTTCATAATTTCTTCAAGATAACTAAAATTTATTTTTATATTTTTAATTCAAAGTAAAAAATATAATATAATAATAATAAAATTATTCATATGTATTTAAATAGGCCGGCCTCTTAGGCTTAAAAGGCTTTTTATGTGGCCTATGGCCTAGCCTTTTTAGCTAAATAGACTTATAAAAAAGCCTAGGCCTTCTCTATTTATCTAAAAGGCCTGGCCTGACCTAGGCCTTTGTAGGCTGGGTCGTAGGCCCCTGTTAGTTGGCCTGGCCTATTCCCACCCCTATTGACGACATATAATTGTACAATAAATAATAACATTTTTTTAAGAACTATAATAAATGAAAAATTCTCTCCCAAAAAAATATTTAATAAAAATGGTAAAATGTATTCTCAAAAGATTTTACCTAAGAAATCAAGACAATTTCGAATCTAAGACCTCTTTCTATATCTCTATCATTTCATCTAAATCCTGTTAAGTATAATATATTAAGTAGAAGATCTAATATGGAGAATTTAATAAAGGTAAATGTTAAACTAGATGATAAATATGAAATAGCATATAAATATTTTTAATTAATATTAATTTAATTTTTAGTAAATATTGAAAAAAACCTATGGGGTGAAAAGGTCACGGGGGCATCCAAAGATTCTGGTGCCTTCGTCGCCGAAGAACTCTGCATCGCCGGCAGTCCAACCGGTGGTGAATGTTGTGGTACCTGTAGAAACTGTAAATGTTACTGAGGAAGAGCAAGAACAATCGATTGTGGAAGAAGCTAAAGTGTCTGAAACCCTAGAACTTGAGAAGAACAATCAAACGGAGAGTCGAAGACTATGGATGGATGTGATCAGTGATAATCGCAATCCTACAAAGGGGCGAACCATGGAATATGTTGCTCCTACAATTGTGAATGGAAAAATTGAAGTTGAAATCAATGCAGATGATGAATTCTTTGAGTTGCAATTTTGGGAAAATGCCTTAATCCTCTATGTTCTGGATGAAGATTTGAGTATGCACTCAGTAAAGAACTTTATGCAGACGGCATGGAACTTTGTGCAGTTCCCTGACCTATATTACCATGATGAGGGGTACTTTCTGCTACGGTTCAAGTCACATGAAGACATGGATGCTGTATTGATGAAGGGTCCTTATACATTTAGGGGAATGCCAATACTCCTAAAGGAGTGGAATCCTGACTTCAACCTTAAAAAAGATCTTCTTAGAACCCTGTCTATTTGGATAAAACTGCCAAAAATTCCTCTCCAAATGTGGGGTTCTTCCAGTCTAAACAAAATTGGGAGTGTACTTGGAGCTCCTCTTGTCACTGATGTATGCACCACTCACAAACTTAGAGTGTCCTATGCTCGAATTTTGGTAGAGGTGGATATCACTAAGAAGCTTCCTGAGGAGACCACCATCAAGGATAAACTTGGAAGAAAGTTTCAGCAGAAGATTGAATGTGAATGGCGACCAAAATTCTGTGAGAAATGTCAACAGGTGGGCCATCAATGTGGAGCCCCAACCAGGGTTAATGTAGGGAAACCTAAAGCCAAGCAGCCAGCTGAGCCAAAGAAGGTACTAGAGATCAGTCGCACACCTAAGGTGGTGACTCATCAGCATAATGAAGAGAGTGATGAGGATAATTGGACACAAGTGATTAAAGCCACAAGAGATAGATGTAAGAGTCACTTTCTTGCTGAATCATCTCATGCTGTGAATTGTATGAATGGATTTGTGTCCCTAGGAGTTTTGAATGACCACCTAGAGGGCTTTGATAGAGGACCATGTTAGTATCTTGGAATACTAGGGGGCTGAATAAGGCTGGGAAACTGAGGGAGATTAGCTCCCATCTTCATAAGCTCATGCCTGAATTTGTTATCCTGATTGAAACTAGAGTAAAAAAGAATAAGGCAGTTAGTGTTAGAGATAAGCTTCACTTAAGAGGTAGTTATGTAGACAATTATGATCACCATGCCAATGGGATAATTTGGATTCAGTGGGACACCAATAAAGTGGATGTGAGATATATTGCTAGTTCTAGCCAATATATTCATTGTGGAGTGTATGACAGGATGGGTAACTTCAGGTTCTGGCTCACTGCAATTTATGTACAGAATCTGTTGGATCAGAGGAGAATTTTATGGAGAAACCTGACTACTATCTCTACCAATTATCAGGGCCCCTGGTGTGCTGTGGGTGACTTTAACAATGTTTCCTCTAGTAATGATAGGGTGGGTGGAAGGTTGATTACTGAAGCTGAGTATGTTGATTACAATGTCATGATGACTCAATCCAAACTGTATGAGATGGATAGCAAAGGGAGTTTTTTCACCTGGTCCAACAAACAAAGTGATAATCCTATCTACTCTCGTATAGATAGGTCGATAGCTAATGTTGAGTGGTTCCAAGAGAATGCTGACCTTACTTTGAATGTGTTACCCCCCCCCCCCCCATCTTGCTGCTGAGTAGGAATGGGATTAACAATACTTATAAGAAAAGTTTCAAATTCAACAACTGTTGGACTGATCATGAAAACTTTAGTAAGATTGTGAGGGATAGCTGGTTGTTACCTGCTCATGGCAGACCTATGGAAGTTTTGTGGCAGAAACTGAATAGGTTAAAGCCTAAGTTCAGGATCCTTAATAGAGACATGTCTAACATCCATGAGGAGTTAGAGAAAGCTAGAGGCAAATTAGATACAACCTATGAGAAGCTCAAGCACAATATGATGGACAAGAATACTATTGAGGAAGTAAAATCTCTAGCTGGTGATGTTATCAAGTGGAATAGGTTAGAGGAAAAGAGTATGCTCCAAAGATCTAAAATCAATTGGCTAAAGATGCGGGATAGCAACTCGCTTTTTTCCATGCCTATCTTAAGACTAGACAGAGTGTCAATAGCATCCAATTTATTCATAAGGAAGATGGTACTATGCTTTTCTCTCAATCTTATTTGGAGAAAGAAATTATGGAGTTTTAAAAGAACCTCATGGGGAAGGCTGCCACCAACACTACCCACATGAATATTGCTGCTATGAGGAAAGGGAAACAAGTTAGCATGGAGCAGGGTGAGTTCTTGATCAGCCAGATTACTGAAGATGAGATTGAGAAAGCTCTTAAGGGTATTGGCAACATGAAATCTCCAGGAGTGGATGGATATGGGGCTCACTTTTTTAAGGCTAGCTGGCCTATCATTAAGTGTGATGTTGTGGCTGCTGTGAGGGAGTTCATTGACCAGGGGCACATCTTAAAGGATTTTAATAAAACGGTGATTACTTTGATCCAAAATACTGAGGAAGCTAAGTGTGTTAAGGACTATCGACCTATAGCTGGTTGCACTACTATCTATAACATCATTTCAAAAATCATGACTGCTAGATTGGGTAAGATTCTCTCTAGTGTCATTGGGACTAATCAGGCTGCTTTCATTCCAGGTCTGAACATACACCATTACATTATGCTTTCTTTTGAGTTGTTGAGGGGTTATAATAGAAAGGGAGGTACTCTAAGGTGCATGCTTCAACTAGATCTTTAAAAAGCATATGATATGGTTGATTGGTATGCCTTGGAACAAGTGCTTATCGAAATTGGGTTGCCTAGGAAATTTATCCACTGGGTGATGACTGCTCAGAATACTGTTAGCTATGTTTTCAAAGTTAATAGTAGTTTGTATGTGACTATGCAAGCTAGGAGGGGCTTAAGGCAAGGGGCCCTATATCCCCTTTTCTCTTTGTGACTATGATGGAATACATGAATCATTTACTGACTGCTATGTAGGAAAACTACAATTTCAATCATCATGCAAAGTGTGAGAGATTGAGAATCACAAACCTCACCTTTGCTGATGATTTGTTGCTGTTATGTAGAGGTGAAGTTAATTCAGTCCAAAGATTACTCTCTACTATCAACACTTTCTCTGCATCTACTGGGTTAGTGATTAACCCTAAGAAGTGTAAGGTCTACTGTGGAGGTATGGATAGGTTGTCCAAGGACCAAGTGATTGAGGCAACCAAGTTTGATGAAGGGCAATTACCCTTTAGATACTTGGGGATTTTCCTATTACTAGTAAAAAGCTGAATATTAACCACTATATGCCATTGATTGATAGGATTATGAGCAGGATAAAGCACTAGACATCTAGATTGCTCAGTTATGCTGGTAGAATCCAGTTGGTTAAGAGTGTGATCCTGGCTATACCTCAATATTGGATGCAATGTCTTCCCCTTCCCCAAACTGTTATCAACAGGATTGACACTCTGTGCAGGTTATTTGTATGGACTGACAATGTGGGTAGCAGCAGAAAGAGCCCTGTTGCTTAGGAAACAATGTGTAGTCCAAGTAAACAAGGTGGGCGGAGTATTTGTAATCTAGTTGTGTGGAATAAGGTGACAATGTTTAAATGCTTATGGAATCTTTGCAACAAAACAAATACTTTTTGGGTGAGATGGATTCATGCTCATTACTTGAAAGGTAATAATCTCATGGATGCCAATATTGTGAAGAGTGCTTATTGGGTTATCAACAGCATTTTGGAGTTGCGAAACCGTGTGAGCTTGACTCAGGAAGATTGGAATGATATGCTGGCTAAGGGTAAGTTTAAAATGCAAAAACTTTATGATGTTCTTACTGATAGTGATTTGCAGGTCCCTTGGATATTCCTTTTCAAAGGGAATGTGGCTAGACCTCGAGCTATCTAGGTGATATGGCTTATTTGTCATGGGAAGATGCCTACCAAAGATAGATTATGTCAGTTTAAAATGATCCAAGATAGTAGGTGTAGTTTGTGTAGTAATGAGGAGGAAACTCTTGAACATCTTTTTTTTAATGCCCTCACACTGTTTTCATATGGCACAAGGTCCTTGAATGGCTTGAAATTGTTCACTCTCCTGGCAAGTGGAACGATGAGCTAAATCGGGTGCTTGGTTTAACTCTAGGAAAGGTTGGAGATACGGTATCCTTAAGCTTGCTTTTACAGAAATCTTATATGTCATTTGGAGTTATAGGAATGATGTGGTTTTTCACCACCATACAAACAACAATACTTATGACAAAATAATTGATTGTATAATGTATAGGGGTTGGAGTTCTAGGAAGATTAGAACTCACACAACTAGTCTTATGATATAGGATCTTAGTGGGTTGGATCCATTGATCACCTTGTACTTGAATGATTTTTTGAATTAATATATTTTTTTCCCTTTGATTGAAAGAAAAAATTTTAATTTTTAGTGTGTGTGTGTATATATATATATATATATATATATATATATATATATATATATATATATATATATATATATATATATATATATATATATATGGCTTAATTGTAATTTTGGTCCCCCTATTATTCTTTTTTTAAAGTTTTGGTCCCCCTATTTTAAAATCCGGAATTTTAGTCCCTCTATTTTAGTTTTCAGAGGATCTTGGTCCCCCTACAAATCCGAAGGCAATTTATAATGAAATAAAATTCACATTGATGACATGTTTAACGTAAATCTTAAATAAAAATAGTTCTTTTGAACATATCACTGCTGAATTGGCACTGACACGTCATTAATGTAAGCATCATTTCATTTAAAATTGTCTTTGAATTTGCAGGGGGACCAAAATCCTCAAAAAACTAAAATATAGGAATTAAAATTCCAGATTTTAAAATTGGGGGACCAAAACCCAAAAAAAAAAAATAATAGGAGGACCAAAATTACAATTAAGCCTATATATATATATATATATATATATATATATATATATATATATATATATATATATATATATATATATATATATATATATATATATATATATATATATATATATATATATACAAATACTGTAAGTTTGTGAAAATAAATTGCTATCAAACAAATTTGTTTTCTTGAAAATAATGTGAATTTTACAAAGCACGTTTCTTTTTCCAAATTAATAAGGCAAGTTTTATTTTCTTTTTCAAATTTGGTCAATATTAAAGAATTTCTTTAGATATATTTTTTCCCATTTTTCCATGCGCAAAATAGGAAATAATTTTTCAAACATTCTTTTCTTGAAAATAACAAAATAGTTAAGTAGTTTGAAAGTGAACTTTCCTTTTTCTTTAATTTTTTTTAAATAAATATTTGATTTTTTAATCTAATAGTTAGAATTCCACCTCTTAAAAATAAATAAATAAAATATTGCGGGTTCAAAATTCACTTCTTTTAAACCAACTCAACAATACATTTCTAATACATTGTTATTAATAAAAATTTATTTTTTAATATTCATATAATAAAAGTTTTAAGTGAGATTACTCACCTTGACTAAATAGACTAAATAAAATACATATATAAAAAAGTTGACTAATACATTTAATATTTTAAGATTTTGAGTAAAGATGGGTTGTCATAGTGTTCTGTTGTGATTTTTATCATCAATTCGATTTTACTCTCGCACTCTCTTCTTGCTCTCTCCACTAACCATTATGACACTTCGATTTTGATATCACACATTCACTCAAAATCGAAAAGTTTTAAATTTTGGACGAGGTTCTAATTTTCATTTAGTTTCTTATGATTTTTCTCTAATTCTTCTTTGTGATTGGTTTATTGAACAAATAGAGCATATCCATAACATGCAATGAAGGGGAAATGGGGAACTTTAAGCAAATTGGGGAACTTTAAGCAAATGATGAATAATCACTAGTTATTTGCCAATAAAAAAGTACTTAATTTGAGTTATCTTGTTTATCAAATCATGTCTAGGTGTCTACCATTCCCTCCTCCAAATTATATGAAGAATGGTATAGGGGGTGAAGCACTTCTGCAACAATTGGAGGTTAGTTTGCACTTCTTTTTATCTCTTGAGATTATTAAAAAAATTCATTCTTATGCTTTCACCTTATGCTTTCATTGATTAAATTGTGTGAAAAAATGTGTTGATAATTGAAGAAAAAAACATGATTATTAGATTTTTATTTAACAAAAATTCTAAGGATTGATTATTTATTTACTTGTGTTTTTTTGTGTGGAAATTTGCACATAATTTTTGGAGTACAAACTTTGGATTAATCATCAAACTATATGATAATTGGAAGAATAAAACATGATTTGTCATATTTTTATTTGAAATAACATTTTAAATATTAATTATTCGTTTTCTATAAGGTTTTCTCATTATTTCATTTATAAAAAGATTTATGTTAAATATCTATCTAATTGTAATTGAATGTGACTGAATCTCATAAAAACTTATTTCAAATGGATTGATTCTATAAAGATAGATAAATGAGTCTTAATCATTCGTTTTATTTATGTTATTTTTTATTTTTCGATTTTGAAGCTCCGAAGAGTGAAGTACTGTGAGGAAAAAAAGGAAGAAAAAAAACAGAAGAAAAGGGATAAGAAGAGTGAAGAAGATGATGAGAAGTCGAAAAGAAGCAATGATGATAAAGAGAGTGAAAAAGATGATGAGAAGTCGAAAAGAAGCAATGATGATAAAGAGAGTGAAAAAGATGATAAGTCCAAGACTAGTCATGAGAAGAAAAAGCAAAGAAGAAATGAGAAAATGGAGACACATTTGGAGTATACAAAGTTGACTATGAATTGGGTTCCTCTTCAAATGCAAATGTTTCCAACTGATTTAGATGAAGAATGGCTTTCTAGGAAGAATCAATCCAATGTTGAAAGTGAAACTAAAACCCCTGATCAATCCGGGCATGTTGATGGCAGTAGCAGCACTTACAATGGCAGCTATCAAGGAATCCAACCACTTGCGTGTTATTTGCCTCATGCTGACATATACGCTTTGCCTTACGCTTTACCATTTTGACTCTGAATCAAAATGGTACGACATAACGCAAACAATACCCTTATTTTGCATCAAAGATAAAGGTATGTAGTGTTGAGAATTTCAAAGACATTGTATAATAATCAAAATCATGACTCGAGCATCAATGTGCTAGCTATGAAGACTATAGTTATTTATGAGTTCAGTTTACGGCTTGTTATGTGGTGATCATTGAATCCATGTTAGTTTTTTTGTATGATGGAGACATGTATAGATCTTTCATAGATGAATAAAGTAAGAAATTGAAGAGCATTAACAGAACTTATATGATACTTTAAACCTCAAAATTTTCACTTTGTTTATGGTATAAACCAAAACTTCAAATATCAAGTAATGCAAGGTTTAGGTGCAATCCTGCATTTGATTTCGGATAAACTTCGTCATCAACGTTTTCTTGATTTTCTGAATGATCGCGATTACTCTCTTGAGATTTAAACATGTTTTCGTCTTTCTCGTCGCATCCTTTCAATATATTTAGTATCTGCAATAACATAATTGAGATTATTAAATATTTTTGAAGCTAAACTCTAAAAATCTATCAGTAGGATCACTGGTATTACCTGATTCATTGTAGGACGAAGCCGCGCAGCCCGTGTTAAGCATAGCGACGCTGCAAGAACCATTCTGTTCATTTGTTCTACATCAAACTTTCCTTGCAAATTTGTATCCATTAACCTTTTAACATCTCCACTCTCTAAAATCGGTTTTGCCCACGCGACCAAACTCTGGCATGCTTTGCAAGCTTTCGAGTGGATCGGTTCCCTTCCTGATATGAGTTCAAGTAGGACAACACCAAAGGCATATACATCTATCTTGTCACTCACCTTTCCATACATGAAATGTTCAGGTGCAAGATAACCAAAGGTTCCTACTACGTCGTTTTGTATCGTAAACAATGAAGTTGTTGGTCCCCACATAGCAAGTCCAAAATCACATAACTGCATGTCACATTAAGAAGAAAATAATACTAATGAATGTGTCACATAACAATCACAAAATGATATTAATAAAATGGTATCAAAGTTATTTATGATCTCGCTACTGGGCTGGATTTCCAGGCCCAACTAGGAGACTGCCAGGTTTCCTAGGCGGAAATATCGGAGATGCGTGAGTGCTCTCTGTACTGGTCAACCACTCCGAAGTTTAAGGGAGACGCAGTCTTTTAGGGACCACGTGGACTCCGCATTATTCGGGGAGTTGGATGTGAAGGAACCCTACGAGGAGAAGGGTCCTCGATAGAGAAGGTGCTCGCGGGGAGGCGCTTTGACGTGCTTGGGTTCAAGTGAGGAGGCAGATCCTCGTCAGGTGGGGTGCTCGCAGGGAGCACTCATGCTGAGCACCAAGTAGCTTACTCTAGTGTCGTTGGGTCCTCGAGTAGTCGGGCACTGTATGCTCCTTATGGACTCAGGGATGGTTTGGACATCTAAGGTTAAGTGGGCCGAAAGTAGATTGGGCCAAATTTTGGCCCAGTCCAGAACAAATATCATATTATTAATTAAATGAATTAAGCATCTTCCCCTAAAAAAATATACGTGTATGGCAATTAGTGGTTGCTTAACTTGCATATATTACTGCATCCCGCAATTGCAAAATTGGGAATGGACGCTCTCGTTAGCATTTCTCTTTAACAATAATTAAATGCTGAAAAATACTTGCATGAACACAAACATAACAGGTGGCTTTACAAACATCCAATCACAAATTTTTATTAATTAAAAAACAAAAATATTTTTTTTCTCTCTCCTACTCAATCACAACCACCCCATGAATCCAATTAAAAAAAAGTTAAATTTTAAATAAATTTAAAATTTTCTCTTTTCTTATTGGTTGTTCCTAACACTAGTGATTTATGTTCGTATCCATGCAAGTTTTTCTCTTAAATGCTCCTCCTAAATACTTAACCATAATTATGTGATAATAATGAAGAGATTTAACTATTGTATTTTGATAAGTGATCGATTAAACCTTAAGACAACATAACACATATTTCTTTATTGAGAAAAATATAATATTGCATCCGTTATTCGTTAAATATTATTATTATATGATTATGTTGTATCTAAGTATAGATAATTTTATGTTTCTAAAAAAAAGTATAGATAATTTTATATTTTTATATTAAATATTTATATTTTATTGTAATTCTTATTATTTAAGTTTTGTTAATTTTATTGAAACCTTTACTTAAAAGACATTTCTCTTGTTTTTTTCTTTCTTTCTATATTGTATATGTTTACCATTGTTAAAAATCTATTAACACTATATCAAAATGTTTAGTTAATTATCTTTATGTGTTGTCATGGTTCCGCTGCTGAAATAAAGAACAACGCAAATTAATAGAATGTAAAATATCTTTTATGGTTTTATTTTGTTTTTTTACCTGTAAAATATCTTTGTGTGAGAAGTGTTGTTTTTTTCTCTCTTGTATTTGTTTGCTTGTGTTATTTTGGCTGTATGGGATTTAATTTTTCCCTTTTTTTCATGCGTAAAAGGGGAAATAATTTTTCAAAAATTCTTTTCTTGTAAATAACAAAAAAGTAAAGTAGTTTGAAAAGTAGACTTTCCTTTTCTTTGGTTTTCTAAAATGAAAAATATTAGTAACAATTTTGTTTTTTTGTTTTTTAGTCTAGTAGTTAATAGTTAGAAAATCACACATTCACTTAAAATTTGAAGACATTAAGTTTTCGAATTCGAATGTGGTTATAATTTTCATATTGTTTGTTATGATTTTCTCGAATTTATGTTTTTGATAGGTTTATTGAATGCATATCCATGCATGTAATGAAATGGAAAACGGGAACTCTCAACACAGCACATATTGAATAATCACTAGTTAGTAGCCAATAGAAAAGTATTTAATTTGAAAGATAAAAGTGATTTATCTTGTTTATCAAATCATGTCAAGGTGTCTACCATTCCCTCCTCCAAATTATATGAAGAATGGCATGGGGGGTGAAGCACTTCAACAACAATTGGAGGTCAGTTTGCACTTTTTTTTTATCTCTTGGGATTATTTGAATCAAATTCTAAAGATTGATTATTTATTTACTATATGATAATTGGAAGAATAAAACATGATTTATCATATTTTTATTTGAAATGACATTTTAAACGTTGATTATTTATTTTCTAATAATGTTTTCTCATTTCATTTATAAAAAGTTTTCTGCTAAATGTCTCATCTGTGATTGAATCGGATAAAAATTAATTTTGAATGAATTGATTCTATAAAAATTTGTAAATGAGTCTTAATCATTCGTTTTATTTATGTTATTCTTGATTTTTCGATTTTGAAGCTCCGAAGAGTGAAGTACTGGGAGGAAAAAAAGGAAGAAAAAAAACAGAAGAAAAACGATAAGAGTGAAGAAGAAGATGATGATAAGAAGTCAAAAAGAAGCAGTGAAAAGAAAAGAAGCAATGACGATAAAGAGAGTGAAAAAGATGATAAGTCCAAGACTAGTCATAAGAAGAAAAAGCAAAGAAGAAATCAGAAAATAGAGACACATTTGGAGTATACAAAGTTGACTATGAATTGGGTTCCTCTTCCAACTGATTTAGATGAAGAATGGCTATCCAATGGTGAAACTGAATGTAAATCCGCGGTTGGAACCAAACATGTTGGAAGCAGTAGTAGCACTGACAATGGCAGCTATCAAGGAATCCAACCACTCGCGTGTTATTTGCCTCATGCTGACGTATATGCTTTGCCTTACGCCTTACCATTTTGATTCTGAATCAAAATAGTAAGACGTAACGCAAATAATACCCTTATTTTGCATCAAAGACAAAGGTATGCAGTGTTGAGAATTTCAAAGACAGTGTATAATGATCAAAAGCATGACTCAAGAATCAATGTGCTTGCTATGAAGACTACAGTGGTTTGTGAGTTCATTTTATGGCTTTTTATGCAGTGATCTTTGAATCCATGTTAGTTTTTTGTATGATGAGACATGTATAGATCTTTCATAGATGAATAAAGTAAGAAATTGAAGAGCATTAACAGAACTCAGATGATACTTTAAACCTCAAAATTTCACTTTGTTTATGGTTATAAATCAAAACTTCAAATGGAAACCATGTCTCTAAATCTTCCAAACATTCATAGTTGAGAAGATAGATTTATTAGTTAATTATTGCTCTTTATACTTACTATATGATGCAGCATCATTCTCAACATCAATTAATGCAAGGTTTAGGTGTAATTCTGCATTTGATTTCGGATAAACTTCATCGTCAACGTTTTCTTGATTTTCAGAATGATCGTGTTTACTCTCTTGAGATTTAAACATGTTTTCATCTTTCTCGTCGCATCCTTTCAATATATTTAGTATCTGCAATAACAGAATTGAGAGATTATTAAGTATTTTTGAAGCTAAACTCTAAAAATCTATCAGTAGGGTCACTGGTATTACCTTATTCATTGTAGGACGAAGCCGCGCAGCCCGTGTTAAGCATAGCGACGCTGCAAGAACCATTCTGTTCATTTGCTCTACATCAAACTTTCCTTGCAAATTTGTATCCATTAACCTTTTAACATCTCCACTCTCTAAAATCGGTTTTGCCCACGCGACCAAACTCTGGCGTCCTTTGCTAGCTTTCGAGTGGATCGGTTCTCTCCCTGATATGAGCTCAAGTAGGACAACACCAAAGGCATATACATCTATCTTGTCACTCACCTTTCCATACATGAAATATTCAGGTGCAAGATAACCAAAGGTTCCTACTACGTCGTTTTGTATCGTAAACGATGAAGTTGTTGGTCCCCACATAGCAAGTCCAAAATCACATAACTGTATGTCACATTAAGAAGAAAACAATACCAATGAATGTGTCATATAATAATCACAAAATGATATTAATATATAAAATGGTATCAAAGTTGTTTATGAGTACTTTTGGCTCGAATCCGCGGGAAAGAAGAATGTTGGAAGACTTGACATCTCTATGTATAACAGGCCTTGAGATTTGGTTATGCAGATAGTTCAATGCTTCCGCGATCCCAACAGCTACCTTAAATCTTATCTCCCATGGCAATATAGATTCATCCTCGTTCTTACCTATATCCGTTATTTGGAAAATTTACGCGGTTAGTGTCCATCTGCACGCTAGTAGTAGTTATAAAGAAAGGTGATAAGAGAAGAGAAATTAATGGCACTAACCGCGTAGATTTTGGTATAACGTTCCTTGGGGGAAATAATCGTAAACAGATATCAAAGATCCATTTTCAATGCAAATTCCGAGTAAAGGAGCAATGGCTGCATGGTTCAATGAGGACATTATTTCGACTTCAAGAACAAAATCTTTGAAGGCTTCTTTTGATGACTGCATAACTTTGACAGCTACTTGTTTTCCATTAGGGAGGGTTCCTCTATACACGCGATTGCTACCTCCGATTCCAATCACATTTTCTTCGGAGAATTGACACGTGCAAGAATTGAGAATCTCGAAGCTGAACCTTTTGCAGCTACTGAAACTGTTAACTTTCTTACAGCTCTTGTCCTCAATTTGAGATGAAGACCTGTCTGGTAAGTTCATTACCCATTGCACGACAGACATGTCTCTTGAGGTTTCTGTATGCAACCGACTACGGAGAAGTGGCCATCCAAGCTTCTGCAATGAAGATGATGATGATGATCTTGATGACACATTCATCTCTTCCTCCAATCTTTTGTTATCTTGTTGGATTCTTGATTTCTGATTCTGCAGCTTGTCTTCAAATGCAGATTGGACGACCGCGCTTAGAAGACTAGCTCGAGGATCTTCTGTAACGCCACCTATCATAATCGTTTTCATTGCAGATGGAAACAAATATACTAGAGTAGAAAACTAAAACACTTCTCGTGCGCGAATATGATATGATATCCTAGAAAAATTAACCAACCCTAATAGTTCTTTATTATCTGTGCACTTTTGAAACACAGTTCTTGCATGATCCGTTGGATGTAACAAAAGGTGACAAAGACAGAAAGAGTGACTACCAAAAAATATATAGTATGGTCAATCTATGATGGTAATAATGTTGAAATAAAGCAAAAGGAATAAAAGATAAACAAGAAAGACAAGCATTTGTTTGAGGGGAAAGAAAGAATGTTTAATAAGAAACCAAGTTGAGTCAAAATTGCATCAGGCTACCTACTGCAGTAACATGAATTGGAAGAAGAAGAAGACACAAACACAGCTACTGATTACCAACATTACGTTAGTATGAGTAAGACTAAACTTGGATCCCTTGATCAATGTGTTAGTTTGGAGCCATGTAGATTAAAAAATGTGACTCTGAGGAGAATCATGAGCTCCAACCTAAGTCGTTACATTTTCTTTTTTCTGAGATCTTTTAAGTAACAATATCTATGAACAAAGATGTGTCTGATGTCTGACACGTGTGATTATGTTTAATTTATTGATTTTTTAAATTATTATCGATATCTACGTGTCATTATCGGTGTCATGTACGCTGTAGTACATCATGGCCCACGATCATTTATTTGAGTATATATTAAGCATTTGGTTAAGTATTTAGAAAATACCTATCTAGTTCCCAAACGAGGAAGTAAACCAAAATCTGATGATGAATTCTGATGATTGTTTCGTCTCTTGATGCTTCGGTCGAGCGGTGGGATATTTGAAAATACTTTGATACTTAAATCAGTTGAAATTGAGCTATGAAACGCGGATTTTGATATAGACACTGGAACATGACACAGATAAGAACACTCAAGATACTAATAATGTAAAAAATAAGACACCGACTCCATTTCATATAGGATAGTATTTAAGCTTCAATTATCATTCTATTATTAAAAGAGTTAAAAACATTAATAAAAAATGAATGTCTTTCATTTTTCATTCATAACATTGTTTCAATATATATTTTTACCTCTTTCAAATGTGTGTAGCGGTGCTCGCGAGTTGGTTTGATTCAGTTTTGAGAGAATTCGATATCCAAACCGATAAAAAATATATGGATTAGTTTGGAATGAATTTGCAAATATTTACAATAAAGCCTAAAGCAAACCAAACCAAAATATTACAGATTGGCTTGTGTTGGATTGATCCGATACATTAAAAACAAATGTGCAAAAATATTTTCAAAATATAACTAATTTACATTAACTAAAATTTCATAATAATTTAAAAATACCTAATGTTTTTTTTCTCTGTATAGGTTGTAAATGTCAAGAATGACATTTCATTTTTTTATTCTTGAATTTGAATACCTTATTCTAGTTTCCATGATATTAATGATATGAATTATACGAATTAATTATGGTTGTTTTGGGTAGACGGGTCCATGGGTAAAGTTTTAGAAATCCATTATTCGAACCAATTAACATTAGGTTTTATTGGTTTAGTAAAAAATTTGTCCGTATTAAAAAAATGTCCGACTCAAACACTATGGTTTACCCAAATCAAAGAACACCCCTGTGTGAGATTTGTCTAAGATATGTTGAAGCAAAAAAAAAAAAAAAACTTCTTTCTTAAAACACTTGTTTGAATTGTCTAAAATGTGTTGTTTGAGTGTCATAAAGGTGTTGGACACCGATTCAAAAGGTAATGAAGCAAAGAAAGGAAAAAAAAATATTTTTGGTGAACACTTATCTAATTTTTCTAATATTTATCTGACTTGTTCGACATGTGTCGTACGAGTGTCATACAAGTGCCGACCACTTACACATGTAGGACATCAATGTTTGTCAGACACCAACGTGTGTCGAACAACACGACACCGCTCTCCCTACATATGTTTGTACTTTGTAGAAATTGAGAGGTACTTAATGTTTGAAAGTGAATATAAGGCATTTGTTAATTTGTTAATAGGTATGGCAAACAGGCATGTCCGTCTCGAAAAAAATAGGGCGGGACGGAGCGGACATAATTTAGGGTGTGAGTCTAAAATTTTGGTCCGCTCTAAAAAAAATAGGAGTAGGATGGCCCCGCGGACATTACACATTTAAAACATATAGGGTTTTAAAAAACGATCGCGGTCGCGTAAAGACTTTTGCAATTTCGATTCGTACAGGTGTTGTGACACTGGTTGTGGGTATGAATTAACTATTATTTATTCTTCAATATTATAAATTGTGATTACAGTATTAGTATCAGTATCATCACCTACCAAAATCATTTTTGCAGTTGCAGACATGGATACATATTCCTTTAGTTTAACACAAATAAAAATATAAATACGTATCTTTGAACTTTTACTTTTAATGTTTGGTTAGAGATGAGAACGACTATCTTATCAAGTTAGGTACCACATGGTTGGTTTCCTTTGTTAAATTTCAATTTGTCTATTACACCAAAAACACATGGTGTCAAATACAGCGTGCTTCCTTTACTCCATTAAGGAATGAATGAACTAGTATTAATATTTTTAAAAGGTTAATTATAAAAATCAATTAAAAACTAGATTAATAGTTTTATGCATGCACCAGAATAAAGGATTAGGTGTGAGAATAAAAATAAGTAGTTAAAGCATCACGATCTTATATGCATATTTTGGCCAACTCAACTGTATTTTTTAATGAACTAACCAATCGGTTGATTTAATTCTATTTATACAAAATAACTTGAGCCATAATAGGAAAGATTGTTGCAATGGATTAAGAGATTAGATTTTAGAATTTAGTTAAAGATATCTAATTAAATGTTGGGTCCAATCCATGTGATTTATTAGTAAAAGACAGCAGTTGCTATCAACATCACTCCTTCTGCTTAAAAAATATAGGGTTGGATTCGATGGATCACTTCCATAGCGGGTTATTAAATGCACCATTCTAGATTACATGTAAATACACTAGTTTTAAAGAATCCATAGTCAAATTTTATTATCTAATGAGAATTGAAAAAGAATTTGGAATTAAAGATAATTAGCTTAAGCTCTACTTTCATATATATATATATATATATATATAAGGTAACTTGCGGGCCAAGCAATCAATAAAGTAAAAATAATTAATTGTCGTAACTGTAAAAATAGTTAGGGACAACAAGAATGTGACTCAATATCCTCTTCAAGATAGAGCATATAGTTGATCAAGATTCCTAGCTTGGATAAGATGAGAGAAAAAGGTTGAGGATTAAGAGGCTTAGTCAAAATATATACAAGTTGGGCAAAATTTGAGATAGGAAGCAGTTGGAAAAGTTTTGCATTGATTTCCCTCTCACAACGTGACAATCGATTTTTTATATGTTTTGTGAAGGTGACATTGGCTGCAATGTGAGGTTTTGATTGATTATCACAATAGAGAAGTGCATGAGGGATAGAGTCTACATTGAAGTCGAGTAATAAGTATGTTACCCAATGTAGTTCACAATTTGTGGATACAATAGCCTAGTACTCAGCTTCAAATAAAGATCAAGAAACTGTTAACTGCTTTTTCGTGTCAGTGCGAGATGTCCAATCTGAGTCGCTGAAAGCTTTGAGTTGGAGGGTTGATGTGGACGGAAAAAACGAGCCTTGGGAAGGAGATTATTTGATGTATTTGAGAACCCTATAAGTAGCCTACAGATGAACTGTTGTGGGTGATGACGTGAATTGACTGGGTCGTTGAAGTGAGAAGCTCATATCAGATTTGGTTGTACAAATGTATATTAATCGACCAATAAGTCTTTTGTAAGCAGTAGCATCAGTGGAGGAAGAATCATCAATGTTAGTGTATTTAGGTGATTTAGTCATCAGAGAACATGGCTTTGCAGCAAGAAGGCATGTGTCATGGAGTAGTTCGAGAGCCTACTTTGTTTGACAAATGGAGATGCCAAGAGAAGGATGAATTACCTCGATTCCTTGGGAAAATTACAGGTTCTCAAGGTCCTTGATCTTGAAATTGGTGTCAAGGATGGTTTTTAGATTTTGAATTTCATCAATGTCATTTTCAGAGATAATCAAATCATAAACATAGATGAGTAAAATGGTGAACTTGTGACCATTAATTTGGGGAAGAGAGAATGATCTGAAGAGGGTTGCTTGTAATACAAGGAAATAAGTAATGGGGAAAATTTTGAAAACCAGTGTTTGCTGGCTTGTTTCAATCTATAAAGTGATTTTTGGAGCTTGCTAACATGGTTGGGATTAGATAGAATCAGACCTGGACGTGGTGTCATGTAAACTTCTTCATCAAGGTCGCCATGGAAAAATGCATCGTTGACATCAAGTTGGATCAGTTGCTCTCATCCTTTCCATCAAGACAACAATGGAATCTTCGAAATAGACAATGCAAGCCTCATATTTGAGTAAAAAACTATTGGACAATGCAAAATTATGTTTCTCCTCTACTCAATACAAAAGGTGTCTAATTGAGAAATTTAACAAACACTATGTAGGCAACAACAAAAGAGCATTTCGCCATGAATGTGTTGATGTCTTGCTTTACCGTGTGATAATATCAATAAAATCAAAAGAATAAGATGAATAATGAAAACGCAAAATGCATACCCACGAGCATGAAGTTGACTAAATTGAAAGGGAAAAAACTAAAAGGCCCAAACCGTTATAAAGGTCAAATATGAAGAAAGAGCATTTGGTCTATATGATAGTAACTATATTAGAGTTGTACTAGTAAGAGTAGCAAGCATCAAAGGATGGTTATTGCATCAAATGCAAGGCTACATAAATTGACTACTTGATTATTGTTTATTGCTTCAAGGATTTCAAATCGTGCTAAAGTGAAAGGTTATTAGGATTCTCATCGGCGTGGAGGCCAAACTGATAAAAGAATCATAACAGGATACGTTTCAGGCAAGGAAAGGCTAAAGTGCCACAGTTAGTTGATTCAATTTGCTGAGGGAATTGTAAACTATGTACTTAGACAATCCAAATTAAGCGAGTGCGTATTTTGTTGATAGCCGGTAAATAAAGGCAATGGCAAGTAAAGAGAAAGATGTGTCTCACATCTCTTTCAATAACATAGTGTGAACAAAGCAAAATTGTGCATGCTCTAAAAGTATTCTTGATGGCAACAAATTAATTTCTTTGATCCATTTGTTTACTGCTGATGATATCTTTAGTTTGGTATGGTTTTTAATTCTTCTGGCAAAATGAATATGAAATGTTTTCAGCATATTCAACCATTAATTATACCCAAACAAGATTCAAAAAACAATAACTACATTGACATGAAGCTTCTGTCCATGAAGAAAATGAACAAGAACAAGAAAGACAGTTGATGGACAGCAAGTTAGAAATTGCAATTTAACATAACTTGGATCACAGGTTCTAGACAGCACATCTCATCTATCAAATTGAAGAAAAAATTACATCCAACTGTTTTAAATAATAAGTTGTTGATCGCCAACTCCCTGCTCTGAAAGATATATTTGGAGATGAATACTTAATTTCTCTTTTGAAGGGAGTTGCTCAACTCAGATAAGCTTAACCTCATTCAGTTTAACCCAAATTTGTAACAATGTAGATAACCTGGTAAAATCTGGTATTCCTATGACGATATAACTGAACGAACTAATTTTTTGGTGCACGACTTAGGCATATTTGCACAAGAAATAATCTTCCAAATGAATCTTCAATACTTTCTAACACCCCTCTGTAGTGGCATGTATTTTCTTCTCATAGATCATTTTTGCCCACTAAACAACAAAATCAAGCGGAGCAACAGACAAATTTCAGAAGTCCTCATCCGAACTAACAAGGTCTAAGTCAATCATATTTATTGCACTCTTTGTGGCTTTATCAACAGAACTTTGCCCCTCTGTTTTTACCCTTTTTACATCTGACTGTTGGTTTTTATTGACAGTAGAGTATCCCGTATTCACAGAAGATGACTTCCTGAAAAGAACATGTAATAGGTATATTAAGCCTTTAACAGTAACATGTATAAGACGCAAGAAATATTAACCTAGAACCTCTTTGGCAACTCACCTCTTCTCTGTTTGTTTGCTGTGTTCGTTTGGAATCTTTGGAACTTTTTTCATCATGTTTGGATCAAATTTACCTGCAAAGAATTGTCAAAGGATAAAAGCCAAATAAGAATACATTAAACATGAATGCATGTGTTAATACCATTAAATTTACAAGATGATCTGATCACCTGCAACCTCCGAAAGAAATCTAATCCCTTGGGAGTGTGAAGTTGTTGTTACTTTTCCTGCATTGCTGGTATCAAAATTAAAAAGTTAATATTTGCAGAGAAGGAATTAAAGTAAAGAAAATAACAAACTTGTTTTAACAAACCTCAATGCCCTTCTGAGACTATCGACGGACAACAATTTCACTGGCTTAGACTTCTTCAAGTTTGTTTTATCGGCGAGGGGATCAACTAAGTATATTCCTTCGGACTTGAGATAATCTCTAGGCCTAAATGCTGACCTTAAGTTTCTGCTTACAAGAACCACATGTTATTGTCACAGCCACGTGTCATATGAAATCAAACAAGCTGAGCATATTTTTATAAGAACTTGAGAGAGATAAATACTTACCCTCCTTTGAGTTCAGTTCGTACAGTGGAATATTTCTCTGATGTTTTCTACCATAAACAATCAGTTGCAGAATTAATATCCTTGTTACATAAGAATACTAACAGAAAACATGAAATGATTAAATGCTACTTACTGATTTATGATATTTACAATAAGTCCCCTGACGCCTGAAATATCAAAGATTAATGGTTATGAAATGAATCATTCAGAGTATGCAAAATACTAGTATCATATTGTAAGAAGGAAAACAAACATGGAAAAGTATTAGTTGGAGTCTGGAGAAACAGAAACAGAATAATAATTCAGGGACGTCAAGGAAAATTTAATAAAATAATATAAATATGGATGTCATGCTTTTTATATTCCCTTAAACTGGACCCTAAAAACAAGATTGAGCTTTCCAGACAGATTTAAATCTATTACTAAACTTGGCACGCTCTGAAAAATGTGAATTATGCAAAGCAGATTCTGATTCATAGATTGCTATCTAACTGCAAGTACTTCATACACATTTTGAAACAACACCTTGAGCAGTATAAATTTTTCTTCTTTTCCCTTGAAATGCTAGTAGGTATCTCTAGCTATTGAATGGCTCTCAATACATATATTCCCTTTACATTCGCTCCTCTTTTGTTTTATTTTTCACAGAAAAGTGTCAGAACAAATGCATGTGCTCAGGATTTAAAATTACAAATCCAACTAGTATCAAATTCCACAGGTTTAGATCAGACTTATTTCAGCAAAGGGGTAATCTATCTATCTATAGAAATGTCTGTACAATAAGAAGAAAAAATGGGATTGTTCTCTTACTCCTTTTGTAAATTGCATATATGATGATTAGGTTCAGAGACAATTAACAAAGAATCCTGTGGCCATTCCACATTTAACATATCAAAATAAATTACAAGATAGTAGATGCATAATTTATGTTCATACTTATTTATGGCCATTGTACATGCCATCCCATCCGCTCTTTTTGCTTTGCAAACTCCGTAATCTACAGAGGTGCCCATCTTCACAATTTGGTTAGGGGAGTATATACTCAAAGAAAAACCATTGCCCTGCAAAAACAATATAAAAGAGATTGTAGAACTCATGGAAAATTTTGATTGAAAAAATCTAACCAACTTCCAACAATTAGATACCTTGGGATCCTTGCGAACACCACAATTGAAGAGTGCGAAGACCGTTCCTGCCTGCTCTTGACAATTCCTCTGATAAGCATTTCCAAACAAGAAAAGAGGAACAGAATTTTCATCCAAACACCCAATTTTCCATATACAAAAGCTCTTCCCATTTGAACTTGTTTTCTGAAACCCCTTCTCAGTCAACACCCCAATAGTTACCCAACTTCCAGAGAAAGTATCCCCATTCACCAAATTCCTGAATACACACAATCAACAAACAAGGTCCATAATTGTCAGGATCGTGACTCACAGCAGAAACTGAGTTTAATCTTGATGAAGAACAGTGCTAATGCAGATCAAGTGATGGAAAACCAATAGAGTGCTTGAAATGCAAGAAATACGGAAAATTAAGTGTAACACACACAAAATTTGGTCACCCGGTTCAGAGATGAACTCCTACACCTGGAGGGGTCATAAACTCATAATCCGACTTGAATGATCCACTATGAATGAAAAAGTTATACACTCAATAAATCATGCACAGTTTTTCGTACTTTTTCTGATTTTCTCTAAGTGTTACGAATGTCAATGTGCTGATGAACTTTTCTATCTCAATTCTATTTCCTAAGACTTGACGTATAGTCTCTAACCTGGTACAAAACAGTTAGAACTGAATAACAAACTGTAACTTAACTAATTGCCACAGCATACTATCAGAATTGGGCCACACAAAACATGCTAATCTCACCAACTAAACATTTATAACTCACACCACAACATTATGAACGTATCAAATTTGAGACTTATTACTTCAAAGTTCAAACTTAATTGAACTAATATTCAAATTTAGAGTGCTTGAAATGCAAGAAATACGAAAAATTAATTGTAAGAACACACACAAAATTTGGTTACCCGGTTCAGAGATGAACTCCTACTCCTATAGGGGACATAATCCGACTTGAATGATCCTCTATGAATGAAAATTTTATACACTTGAGAAATCATGCACAGTTTTTCTTAATTTTTCTGATTTTCTCTAAGTGTTATGAATGTCAATGTGCTGATGAACTTTTCTCTCTCAATTATATTTCCTAAGGCTTAACATATAATCTCTAACTTCGTACAAAACACTTAGAACTTAATACCAAACTGTTACTTAACTAATTGCCATAACATACAATCAGAATTAGGCCTCCCGAAACATGCATATCTAAGAAGCAAAAGTGAATAACATAGCATTGTAACAAGTATGTTGATTAGCCCAAATTAGTTTTAGAGGCAAACTATTATAACTACAGACAAGATTGAAAACTATACATAAACAAGTAATAACAGTTGAAAATGAGGTAAAGAAGATTACTTGATGACCGGTAGGCGAACAAAACGAATGTCTTGAACTTGTTCCCTAAGTTCAGCTGGTGTTAAACATTGGTCCCTGGCATATTAAAACAAAATTATAAACATATACAAAGCAATGCAATATCCATTTTGTTTAGATTGCAATTAGAAATGCAATGAACCTTATGCGAAGACCAGAGAATTTGTCAAGTTGGGGATCGTCGCCGAGTGATTTTGATTTGTTGTTTGGCTTAGGGTTAAGATTAGGATTAGGGTTAGAAGGTTGGTTGAGAAGGCAATCCTGAACTGCATCTTTGAAAACGGACATATCAGGTCTCTCCCTACGCAATACAACATCTTCATCATCGCCATCAAAATCAACTGCAATTATACGAATGAATGGATTGACGTTAGTTTAAATACATAATCTGAAGATGAATGAATGAAAATGAATGAATAGATGATTACGCGGTGAAGGAGACGCGGGAGGGGTTTCGGGAACTTTGTCTTGAAGAGAAAGCAGAAGATCGAGGTCGTCTTCGTGAGTTGACATGGTGATAGTGCAAATGCTATTGCAAGCACAAGATAAGAGAAAAGAGGATTAGGGTTTGGGTTATGGTTTTGGTTTTGGTTTTCGAGGTATTGAAGGGAGAGGGAAAACAAACACCCTCAAATATTTTGGAGGGAATTCAATTTATCAATCAGTAGCACTAATTATTTCATTATTATTATTACTAGTACTTTACCCCGTGCGATGCACGTGTTTAGGCGGGATTTTGGTCTAAAGTTGGCGCCTAAACATGTATCCTGTTTTAATATATTAATATATTAAAGATTATTATTATTATTATTATTATTATTATTATTATGAGTAAAAAAACAAGAACTTAATCACTAACATATTATATCATTTAAATAATTTTGAAATATAAATAGGATTTAGCAAAATACATAATATTCATATTCATTGATTGACTATGTAAAATTGATATACATCGTCGGTGAATCTCTTATTTTCTCAAAATAAAAAATCACTAATAATTATTTTGCATGTCACAAAAGGCAACGGTTGCGATCTAGAGAAAGCAATAATTTTTCTAGATATTTGCAGCATATATACATTATTCATTGTTCCACTATAAAAATAAAAATAACATGTGGTTACACAAGTTCAACTATGAATGAAAGTATGCTATTTTTTAGATCGACGGTTTTTAAATTCAAACTTCAATCACTTATCTCACTCGCATACTAACTTGATCGTTAGAATGCTAACCATGTAGGTCAGATTTTCCTTTAGCGCATCGAAAGTTCAAGTCTATTGTTGCAACTTGTAACCTATGTTCTCCTATTAGTTCTTGTTCTATAACGGTACAGTGGCATCGTCTGTGAAAATTAACTTTTGGTTTTTTGCATTTTCCACCATTGAATACTTCTACTTTCATTCACTAATTCAAAGCTTTCTCAACCTAGCCAATTGGAAATCCTGAAATCGAACCTCATATTTGTCATTTTTATCTATTTCGGTAGTAAAACAACTCCGATTTTCATAATTCCTAAATCTCTAGTTTCAAGATCTTTTGATAATGGTTTGATCTAAAGCCACTCACACAGTCATTTTGCGCGAAGCTGCTTCCATTGTTGATATTGCTCAAGCCGCAAAAAAATCAACGGCCTCCTCCTCAAGGCAGTGTGGATCAAACTATCGTAAACACTATATTACATCTAGATCTTCTCTAACCTCCTCTAATCGTAGGATTTGCTCCGCGGTTCCAATTATGTGAGCCTTTGCTCATACCTCCAGCACTATCGTCAACCTCGAGACTGAAATTTGTACCTGGCATCCTGTTGTTACAAGTTAGCCTCGGGATACAAGGCGTGAACGAGATGTCGAACATTGTGTATATCATAGCTTGGCAGTAAAACTCTCAAGTGATAGAAGAAATATTGTTTTCTCTGAAAGAAATCTTACATAACATACCTCTGAATGGGAACACAGTGTAGGAAGCCGTTACTAGGAGAAACCAAACTATTGTCCCTGAGTCGGTCGCGTCGCGGAGAAACGCAACTCTGGAATATCCAAATCACCAAAAAAGAAAGGGACGTCAAACTCTTCCTCAAAGTCTCAGGGGAGATCGAGGTAGTCACGTTCCTCCTCGATAACAAGTAGAGAAACCGCCAGTGAGGAATCATTAGAAGCATCACATTTGAACCCACATCCTGGATAGTTGAATACCCGAGTTGTTAGAAAAACCTCTAAAGCTAAAAGACTACGATGGGAAGGGAGATCCCGACGAGCATGTAAAACTCGTTGACGAATATTTTAACTACTTCCACATTGATGAGGCAGCAAAGTGTAAATTACCTACACTAACATTAACGAGGGTCTGCTAAAATCTGGTTGAAAGCTCTACTAGACGATAGCATTAGGTCGTGAATCGATCAATGTGAGAGCTTCGCTGCTTATTTATCAGCTCGAAAAAGGAAACCAATATTTTAACTACTTCCACATTGATGAGGCAGCAAAGGGTAAATTACCTACACTAACATTAACGAGGGTCTGCTAGAATCTGGTTGAAAGCTCTACTAGACGATAGCATTAGGTCGTGAATCGATCCATGTGAGAGCTTCGCTGCTCATTTATCAGCCTCGAAAAAGGAAACCAATGACAATATATACTCTTGGCGGAAATGGGAAGAAAAAGAGTTTTCGGTCGTACATCGACTGTTTCACGCAAGTAGTGGTGGAAGTATAAGGAGCTGGAGAGGACCTCAAGTGTTGGATATTTGAGGATGGGCTAATACAAGATAGCTTTTTCAGGCAGAAATCGGAGGGCATGGAGATCTGTAACGTGAAAGAACTATTGAACAAAGCACAAGCCTTCATTAACCTGGAGGAGAAACTTAACCTCATGAGTTGACAACTATGTCATAAAGGATGCATGGTCCAGAAGGTTATCCGAGAAAGTTCCAACTGACAAAGACAGGAATTCGATTGTAGAACTTATGGTTGGTACTAAAAATATACCCTTATGAACACTTCTCATGAGTAGATATGCCAGGAGTGAGTCAACATAGAATTCTGGAAGGTCGGGATTAGAAATCCATTACTTGTCATAAAATCTTGCAAAATTGATAAGACGAAATATTGTCACTTTCACATAGGCCATGGGCACACCATAAATGACTGCATCCTATAAAAAGATCCCATTTAGGGTTTAATAAAGGGGGTACGCTTGTTCGAGTATACTAAACGTATAAAGAGAGATAAAAAGCTTCTTCGGATAACAAGTCCCCATTGAAGATTATGGAGGTCGTCAATAATGGCGAGGGGACTAGTGGCGAATATAAAAGAGCAAGTAAGGGGAAGCTTCAACACATTGCGACCATTACCAGGGGAGCTCCTTAGGCGAACACCCCTATCAAATTGGACAATAAAGAGGAAGAATACGAAACTGATGGTCGTGTGTAAGAAACACGAAAACGCCTTCGCCAAGACCCTAGATAGGCCAATGCTCGAATTCCAAGATAATGAGAAAGTCAGGAACCCTAAATGATATATTACCTCTAGTCATAATTGCCAAGGTCGGCCATTTTAACCTGATGCAGATACTCATTGATGGTAGAAGCTCCGACATAATGTATTCAAAGTTATTTGAAAATATAGGCCTCAAGAAATAAAATTTTTAGCCTTATGAAGGGTCGGATTTGCAAGCGTTTAGCAACACGACTACTCACCCCTGGGATACATTGAATTAATGATATATGTGAGAGAAGGAATGGATGTCAAGATCGTCGACTCCCAGTTCGTTGTAGTTCACTTTAAGAGCATCTACTATCCGTCCCCATGGATATCCATTTACATCCCTATCTACAACTACATTCTCGGTAGACCTTTTTTTGAAGGCCCTTGATGTTGTGACTTAACTGATCCACCTAAAATTCAAATTCCACAACCTTCACCACGGCGAGCTGGTCACAATTAATGGTGACCTCGAAAGAAATAAAAAAGATCTACTAAACACTACAACGAGACCAAAGAAAGTGTGAAGCTATGGGGTCAATGTAGCTTCACTACAAAAAGAATTTATGAAATATTATATATATATATATATATATATATATATATATATATATGGGAGCATATCAAGTGAGAGCATTTTTAAATGAGAGATGAGAGGAAGAAATAACAATCATTGGATTCATCAAGAGAGAGAAATTAATAGCCTCATTAATGTATTAACATTCTCTCTCTTGATAAATCCAATGGTTGATATTTCTTCCTCTCATCTCTCATTTAAAAATGCTCTCACTTGATATGCTCTAATATATATATATATATATATATATATATATATATATATATATATATATATATATATATATATATTGCCGAACTAAGGGGTAGCCGAGCAAGGCAATGGCCTAAGGCCTCCAAACTCTTTTCCAATTAGTGCTATATTTAAATTAACATCTTCTCCAAACAATATTTTATAGTATTTAAATATTATAATCACCATTACTATCTTGTTTTTTTTAATAAAAAGATTAACTTTGCGTTAAATATAAAAACTACAAAACTATTTATATATGAATATTTTTATATTTTTAATTGAAAGATGCGAGAGTATTCGTGACTGGATTTTTTTAGAAATTAAAAGTCTTTATTAATTGATATTGTCGTGTTAGAGTGTGTCCTCTCAATTCTAGTAAAAGGATTAATATATATTTTATTTATATATTAACTTTCTTTTATCTAGTTCTAATATAAAATATGCATTTTGTTTAATTTTTTCATTTTAAAATTATTGTTTTCTTATTTGTCATTATTGTAAACTAGTATTTTTACCTGTGCGATGCCCAGAAAAAATTAAGAATAAATATTTGATTTTTATAACAAAAAAATATGAATGTAAAAATATTTATATGTTTATATGTTATGAATATAAAAATAATAATAAATTAGTGGAGTGGAGTTTTTGAAATTAACAATTAATTAAGAATATGAAGAGTTTTTAGTATTGAAGGATATGAATAATTAAATGCAATTAAGTGGGATATTGATGGATTTAATGAAAAGATAGGAGGGAAATCTTGTATTTTGTCTTAATATATTAAGGATTTATTTTATTTTATTTAAAGTGCTGTCAACCAAATATTTGAATTTTCACTACTCAAAACAAAAACAAGTCGTTGAAATTTTAATTGAATGACAAAAAAAAAAGAAGCTAGTTTAACCGTAAAGTTTAGTGTCATTGAATAAATAAATTAAAAGTGCAACATCTAATAAAGAAAAAATAAAAATAAAAATTTATTATTAGAAAAATTCAAAAATATAAAATTATAAAAAAAAGTTTAAAATTTAAATAATTATGAAAATTTTAATAAGTAATTTATCAATTAAAAACTAATAATTTATTAATTAAAAGTTTAAATAAAGAATATTTTTTTATTCTTAATAACTTAAATTACTTTATAATAAAATTGGCCTTGGCCTCCATATATGTTGGACCGGTCCTATATCTATATATATATATATATATATATATATATATATATATATATATATATATATATATATATATATATATATATATATATATATATATATATATATATATATATATATATATATATATTACTTATGTACACAATTATCATTCAGTTGTTTACAATTTTTTTTATGTGAAATGCTAACATTATGTTATGATGATTGAGTGTAAAACAAGTTATTAGGACAAGCTGGTCATGAAGTATAATTGGATTGATGTTTGTATAAAATAAAATTTAAGAATTGATATATTATAAGGACTATGAAACTATGATTGATTTACATGCAAAATAAAAGAGTAATTCTAAATATGAATTTAAAGATTGCTTGTTTAATGTTATGACCAAAAATAGTATGTGGAACTCAGTTATAGGATCAAGACAAAACAATTTCGGCTAATAATTTTCAGTGGAGATACGAGGTTTTCTCCAAGCCTTATACTATGTCTGTTGTCCCTCTCACACCTCTATTTAAATGTCCTCATTGAACATTGAGAACCAGCTGCTTCTGGCACCTTCTCCCTCGAATTGAGAAGAAGGATCCAGGCCAGGTGTAGGCTCATACTCCTCTAGTTTCGAACCACCTTAATCATCAACGATCGCGTGTCACGTTTGTTTGATTCAAACAAACATGACCCGCCTTCGCACCATCGCATTCCTTTCCATATTATTAGTACTCTTACCTGCCATTGTCGCCGCAAAAGGTGGCAATGCTGGTAAGGGAAAGGCACAACATAACCGCGTAGCTAATATTCACAATGTTACTTATGATGGCAAGTCACTCTTTGTTAATGGAAGACGCGAGCTTCTCTTCTCCGGTTCCATCCATTACACTCGCAGCACTCCTGATGTATATAATCTCGTCTTTCTTTATTATATTCATCATTGATTATTGTTATAATAACAATGAATAATGGATTATGATGTTGTGTGCAGATGTGGCCAGTCATTCTTGAAAGAGCAAGACATGGGGGTTTGAATGTTATTCAAACTTATGTGTTTTGGAATGCTCATGAGCCAGAAGAAGGCAAGGTATATAATTTATAAAACCACGAATGTATGCAATTTGTTTATGTGATGTGAATGTGGTCGTAAACTTGCATTATTTTGCAGTTCAACTTTGAAGGCAACTGTGATTTGGTGAAGTTCATTAAGTTGGTTCAAGAGAAAGGCATGTATGTGACTCTCAGGGTTGGACCTTTCATTCAAGCCGAATGGAATCACGGGTATGTGTGTATGTATGTTTATACATTGTTTAATATTATTATGATGATTCTTTTAACTCGAGAAACAATTTTGTATATCAGAGGTCTTCCATATTGGCTAAGAGAGGTTAAGGGGATGGTATTTCGTACTGATAATGAACCATATAAGAAACACATGCAAGCATTTGTAGGAAAAGTTATACAAATGATGAAAGATGAGAAACTCTTTGCTCCCCAAGGAGGACCCATCATCTTGGCACAGATTGAAAATGAGTACAACCATGTCCAACGTGCCTATAAAGAGTTCGGAAAAAGATATGTCCAATGGGCTGCAAATATGGCAGTAGCTTTCGATGTTGGTGTTCCGTGGATCATGTGCAAGCAAACTGACGCTCCTGATCCCGTCGTAAGTTAATTGATTGAAATGTTTTTCATTATTTTATATATACAATTTCTTCTAGGTCTAATAGCCTAGTGGAAGAAATTTCACCACTTAAGGGTGAATAACAGAGATGTCGCAGATTCAAACTCGCCTCCCCTGCAATCAGATATTCCTGCACAGTTACCAACTGAACTGTCTTAACGACACTTTATATATACAATTTATGCACGAAAGAAAGTGCTAAGACTAATAATTTATTTGGCAGATCAATGCATGCAATGGAAGACATTGTGGTGATACCTTTACCGGACCAAATAAGCCATACAAGCCAGCTCTATGGACTGAAAATTGGACTGCCCAATACCGATCTTTTGGTGATTCTATATCTAAGAGATCTGCAGAAGATCTTGCCTTCTCAGTTGCCCGATTTTTCTCCAAGAATGGAAATTTGGTCAACTACTATATGGTAATTATTATTATTATTACTATATAATTGTAATGTAATGCAAATGGTGACTCAACTTAACTTGAATGAGTGATTGAATTGTAGTACCATGGTGGAACAAACTTTGGAAGAACCAGCTCCGCCTTTACAACAACTCAATACTACGACCAGGCTCCTCTCGATGAATATGGTCTTGAGAGGGAACCAAAATGGAGTCATCTTAGGGATGCACATAAGGCTATGCTCCTTTGCAGAAAGGCTATTCTTGGAGGTGTTCCCACTGTCGAGAAGATCAACGCCTTCCACGAGGTATAGTAAAGTTATGCATATGCAATACGCAGGAATCTTCATCGTAATAACTTTGAAACGTAACACATTGTGCAGGTTAGATTATTTGAGAAGAAAGAAGGAAATATCTGTGCTGCTTTTATCACTAACAACCACACTACTCAAGCAGCTACCATCAGTTTCAGAGGTTCTAACTACTTCTTGCCTGCACATTCCATCAGCGTCCTCCCCGATTGCAAGACTGTTGTTTTCAACACACAAAGCGTAATCATCTACCTATCTAACTTATGTGTTTATTGTACATTATTTCCAACCATCGAACTACGATGATAATTGATTGTTTCGTTCGTCATATAATGATCAAACAGATTGTATCCCAA
This sequence comes from Vicia villosa, assembly GCF_029867415.1. NCBI lineage: Eukaryota > Viridiplantae > Streptophyta > Magnoliopsida > Fabales > Fabaceae > Vicia > Vicia villosa. The sequence continues at coordinate 18,098,660 of NC_081182.1, read as the reverse complement.
CATAATTCAAGGAACTTTGTGAAGTCTGCTGTCGCAAACAACTTCAAATGGGAGGTGTTTTCTGAGCCAATTGTAAATGCCAAGAAAGTCCCACCAACTGAGTTAAAACCAGTTGAGCTTTACACCATGCTTAAAGACACCTCTGATTACGGATGGTTCACCACTAGGTGAGGATTCATTCATTCAACCGTAAAATTGGCTCGCTCGTTGCTTCGCTATATCGTATATATATGTGAAATAATGTATTTTCTTCTGCAGCTTTAATTTGACTCAAGCAGACATGCCAAATAAGGGTGGAGCAACTCCGGTTCTTAGCATTGAGACACTTGGACACACACTATCCGCATTTGTTAATGGACAATACATTGGTAAGCACACAAACTTTAGTACTGAATAAATGGCTATTTCTGTAAGAGGTAAGAAATTTGATATGATTTTAACTTTCGGTTTTAAATAGGCTTTGGACATGGTTCCCATGAAAAGAAATCTTTTCTATTTGAGAAACCTGCAAACTTTAAGGTTGGAACCAACTACGTATCCCTCTTGGCTACCACTGTTGGACTACCAGTAAGACACTTTTCCCTTTTTAACTAACGACCACGACTAAACAAACTATTGTTAATGTTTTATTGCTTGAAATAATACAGGACAGTGGATCTTACATGGAAGCTAGGAGTGCAGGACCCGATACCATATTCATCATTGGTCTCGCCAGAACAATTGATCTATCAAACAACGGTTGGGGCCATAAGGTAAAATCGAAGCCGAATTTATTCATTTTTGCTATACATTCAAGTGAAGGCAGTGTCATAATATACAAAATTTGATTTTCAGGTTGGTCTCAAAGGTGAGGAACTTCGAGTTTTCACCGAGGAAGGATCAAAGAACGTTAAGTGGACTCCAGTAGCAGGGCCTGCGCGCCCTGTCTCCTGGTTTAAGACGAGATTCGCCACACCAGAAGGAAAAAGTCCAGTTGCTATCAGGATGACAGGTATGGGAAAAGGCATGATTTGGGTGAACGGTAAGAGCATCGGCCGTCACTGGATGAGCTTCCTTTCTCCTCTCGGTATACCAACTCAATCAGAGTACCATATCCCGAGATCTTACCTTAACGCCAAAGACAATTTGCTTGTTATATTGGAAGACGAAAAGGCCTCTCCCGAAAATATTGAGATAATGAATGTTGACAGAGACACTATCTGCAGTAACATCCGAGAGAACGATCCTGCCAATGTCAATTCGTGGGTATCTAGACACGGACAGTTCCGTGCAGTCACCAAAACTTCAGGGCCACAGGCTTCACTCAAATGTGCCACGGGCAAAAAGATTGTGGCTATCGAATTCGCAAGCTTTGGTAACCCTTCTGGTGTTTGTGGAATGTTTAACCTCGGAACCTGTAACGACGCTTCTGCTAAAAGCGTCGTTGAGAAGGAATGCTTGGGGAAAGAAGCATGTTTGGTTGCAGTGAACCGTGCAAACTTCAACATGAAAGGTGGTGATGCTTGCCCGGATTTGGTGAAGAATCTTGCTATACAAGCAAAGTGTTCTTACTAGAGAAGGGTTCGGTTCGATTTGATCATAAGAGCGGAGAGAAGCTTTAAAATGTCATTGTAGCAAATCAATGTATCTTTTATGCTTTTCACAGCTTCTTATAACTTCATTTAATTAAATATATATAAATATACAAGAAGTTTACAGAAATTTAGTTTTGTTTTGTATGATCTTGTTTGTGTGTGTGTGTGAGACTCACATCAATATCTCTCAATTTTGTTACTTATATAGTATCAGAATATGAAAACTTATTTTCCAAACAAATATGAATATACCATTATCTAATTTCTGTTCACTTATTTATATTACATATATTATATATCAATTATTCCATTCACAAATAGTAAAAAAATAACCCTTAGCAGACTTTAAGAAGGACACAGCTAGTTTTTCTCTTTTATCTCTTTTAGGATCTCAAATACTAGTTAGCATATGTGTCATTCATATCATCAGTTGGCATATTATTATCATATTTTCCATATTTATGATGGAAACAAGATGTGTGTCTATCTTCCTTGACTATTATGCTTTTCTCTCCTGTTTTGCTTACAGCTTAATGTGTTTATCATATTTATTTATAGACGATGATGTTAGTGGAAATGATATGTCAGATCACTCAGATGAGGCGGTTGTCCTTTTCATCACCTCTTTCTTTATTGATGCTGACGTGGCATACAGGTCATAAAAAATTTAAATAAAATTCAAAAAAATCCGCCTTCAATTCTAGGCTAAGGCAAATTTTTCGAAATTTTGTTTGGATTCATGATGACCTGTATGCCACATCAGCATCAACGAAGAAGGAGGTGATGAAAAGGACAACCACCTCAACGAACACGTTTGGCAATATTTGATAGAAAGGATTAGTTTGATACTGTTTGACAATGTATGGGACTAACTTGAACGTTTTAAAAGATATAGGACCAAAATAAACCCAAAGGTATTAGTACGGGACTAAAAAGAGTATTAAGCCTTTATAGATGATTCTATTTCATCTTAGTAGATACAGACTCAACAATCATTTATAACGTTTTAATTATTAAATTTTATTTTGACCATTTTATTTGTAGTATTGTAACTATTTAATATCTTGAAATAAGTTTAAAAGCTAAATTACAAGTTAGGGTTTCTGTTGAGCTTACTCGAAGTTGCGAGAAAGTTTGTTCGTAGACAAAGTTGAGAGTTGTTCAATGAATGCTTAGCCATTACAATCGCTCAGAACAAAAAATTAGTCGGATCAAAGGGTTGATGGCTACACACGAATACTTGGAGTAGAATTATTGTGCATGTGAAGAATCATTTGATCAAGGTTTTTTGAGATCTTGTTTTGTTAGCAGTTTAAAGTGTCAGCATCAATATTGTGGTTTATTGTTTAACATCATGTTGTTAACAAAACACTTATCAAAATAATCAAATATCATGATTATTTCTCAATGGTTTTAGCGCCATTAAAGGCTGGAGTAGAAAATGTAAGGACGACAGTCGAACCACTATATATCGTTGTGTATCTTTTCTTCTTCCCTTACCTCTTTTACTTTTCAAGCATTAACTACCTTGTTGTTGCATGTTTGCATTGATTGTATACCACATAAGTTGGAATTTTTTATAGCAATTTATTGCATAAGCTTAGGTCTGTGGTGTATCAATCTTATTGAAGTATCATGACTTAAATCATGTTTTATATAATGTATAAACTATGTGTTTTGAATAACTTTGTTGAAAGGCTAATTGTGTGGTCTTGTGATTAACGTGCATTCGAAGTAATCAAATGCATATATAACATCATGTACCATTTCATATGTATTATTTCATTGAGACGATTTCAAGCTCTCGTATTTTGTGTTTTGCTTTTGCACTTTTTAAAATCTCTGATTTCGTACATAGAACCTAAAATTATTTTCTAAAAAAGTCTAATTGGAAAAAGGGTATATTCGACCCTTTTTCTAGACCTTTGTTTTCCATATTCTCATCCAACACCAATTAATTGGCCTAATTGATTAGCTAATCAAATATGCGGTGCAAATAATCAATTATTTGTGTAAAAATAGAATATTTGGATAGTGACCAGTTACCAATCATTAAGAGACTATAATAGACTATAATAATCAATTATAGAATTAATTATGCATCATATAATTATTTAGCCTATAAATCCAATCGATTAGATAACTTAAAAATAATATTTTTTTGATTAAGCAGACAATCCCCTAATAAAAAAGCTAGGCTCAAAAAACTTTTTTTTGTTGTTTTAGTTAAAAAAAATTGAGAGGATTCTCAATGTTTTTAAGTGTGTGTGTGTGATTCAAGGAATTGTGTGAGCTTCAACAGAGATTTAACCATCACTAATGCACTAGTGGGTTTGACAGTGATAGAGGTGTTGTTGTTGTGTAGTGAAGTAGTTGAAGCAGACAACTAGCTATTTTGTTGCTTCAGTAATAGCAACAGCTATTATACTTTTAGTCCCACATCGTTTGATAAAAGAACAAAACTAATGTTTATATATCAATCAACCCTATGCACTTACGAACTAAAAGAAATGTGAGAGGAATAAAAAATGGAATCTAGGCTGCACGAGGGCTATATCAACGGAATCTAGAAATTATGAGGGTGGTTTTAAAAAAAAATCTTTTACAGGGGCTTAAACCGAATTTCGCTAATATTACATGGGGTTTGTATATTTAACCCTAAAATTTATTATAATGAAACAAAAAAATAGAAGAGACGGGAGACTAATGAAGATGAAAAAGAATTTTTTTTAGAGATTAGAGAAGAAGATGTGCGATAAAAACAAAACTGAAATACGGAACATTTATAAAAAGATGAGAAAGTGAAAAAAAGAGAATATAAGAGAATAGAAACTATAGAAGATCAGGGAAGATGTATGTGGCAAAAAAGTGTGATAGGGATTGAAATTATGTGTAAGGAATCGGAGCACAATCTTGGATAATCCAGTGTTGATAGTATATTAGAATGATATATGAACGCAAGATTGGCCCTCCGAGGCAAAAGCCAACCTGACCAACTGAAGGTTTCCTTCCTAAATTAAAGCTACAAAGTGTTGCGAATAAAAGTTAGTGGCTTCCATCGCCTCTGGAAAAATGACGGATAGCACTGTACGCACATTGATGACATCGTTAGGGGCATTATTGGGAGGGGGAAAAGGGGGTAAATCGACAAGATAAGAGTTTTGGATATCTATCCTAATACCCAACCCTTGGTTGATATATCCACCACGGCCAGCACCTAGGTTGCGACCTCCAAGACCTCGAGCGCCATGTCCGCAAGAGACACGATGGCGTGGTCCATAGTCTCCACGGATGGCTTTTAAAAAAATTCGAACCAACTAAACCAAACTAATGCGGTTTGGTTCGGTTCGGTTGGTTCGGTTTTTTACAAATATTTTACTAAGCCATACATACACATATAGATGACAACATAATTTTGTATTTAGACATTCATACACTATCTAACAACAATAAAACTCGTCATATTTTGACAAAAAATTTCTATTTAATATGTAAAAATTAAATTAGACAAAAATGGAATATTAAACAAAAAATAATAACATAAAACAATATAAACATTATTATGATGAAACAAAAAAATAGAAGAGATGAGAGATTAGTGAAGGTGAAAAAGAAGAAAAAAAGTTGAGAGTTTAGAGAAAAAGATGTGCGATAAAAACAAAACTGAAATACGGAACATTTATATAAAAATGAGAAGGTGAAAAAGAGAGTAGAAATTATTGAAGAACATAAAAGATGTATGTGGCAAAAAAAGTGCGATAATGTTATTAGATATTTGAGATGATCGGATTGAAATTATGGGTAAGGATTAAGGGTGTTTCGCGGTGCTGTTTGGACAGTTTTGACGGAAAAAAACCATCCGATCTGCAAGAGGAAAATCGTGCGGTTTGGTTTGGATTGGTTGACTTTTAAAAAACATCTGAACCAAACTAATGCGGTTTGCTTGAGTTTGGTTGGTTCAATTTTTACAAATATTTTGTTGAGCCATACATACACATATAGATGACAACATGATTTTGTATTTAGACATTCATATACTATCAAATAAAAACAAAACTCATCATATTTTGACAACAATTTTCTATTTAATATGTAAAAATTACTTTAGACAAAAGTGGAATATTAAACAAAAAATAATAGCATAAAACAATATAAAAATTATTATAATGAAACAAAAGATAGAAGATACGGGAGATTAGTGAAGGTGAAAAAGAAAAAAAAAGTTAAGAGATTAGAGAAGAAGATGTGCGATAAAAAAACTGAAATACGGAACATTTATATAAAAATGAGAAGGTGAAAGAGAGAGTAGATATTATAGAAGAACAAGAAAGATGTATGTGGCAAAAAAAGTGCGATAATTTTATTATATATTTGAGAAGATCGGATTGAAATTATATGTAAGGATTAGGGGTGTTCGCGGTGCGGTTTGGGCGGATTTGACAAAAAAACCATTCGAACCACAAGAGGAAAATCGTGCGGTTTGGTTTGGTTCGGTTTGCTTTTAAAAAAAACTGAACCAAACTAATGCGGTTTACTTCGGTTCGGTTTTTTACAAATATTTTATTCAGCCATACATACACATATAGATGACAATATGATTTTGTATTTAGACATTCATATACTATCAAATAACAACAAAACTCGTCATATTTTGACATCAATTTTCTATTTAATATGTAAAAATTAAATTAGACAAAAGAGGAATATTAAATAAAAAATAATAGCATAAAACAATATAAAAATTATTATAATGAAACAAAGAAATATAAGAGTCATGAGATTAGTGGAGATGATTTTTTTTTTTAGAGATTAGAGAAGAAGATGTGCGGTTAAAACAAAACTGAAATACAGAACATTTATATAAAAATGAGAAGGTGATAAAGAGAGAATATAAGAGAGTAGAAATTATAGAAGAACGGGGAAGATGTATGTGGGAAAAAAATTGCGATAATGTTATCAGATATTTGGGAAGATCGGGATTGAAATTATGTATAAGGAATCGAAGCACAATCTTGGATAATCTAGTGTTGATTGTATATTAGAATGATATATGAACGCAAAAATGACCCTCCGAGGTGAAAGCCAACCCGACAAACTAAAGGTTTCCTTCCAAAAATTAAAGCTACAAAGTGTTGCGCATAAAAGTTAGCGGCTTCCATCGCCTCTTGAAAAACGATGAATAGCACTGTACGCACATTGATGACATTGTTAGGGGCATTATTGGGAGGGGAAATGGGGGAAAATCGACAAGATAAGTGTTTTGGAGACCTATCCTAATACCCAGCTCTTGTTTGATATATCCACCACGGCCAGCACCTAGGTTGCGACCTCCAAGACCTCGAGCGCCACGTCCGCAAGGGACACGCTGGCGTGGTCCATAGTCTCCACGGTTGGCTTTCCAAAAAAAAATCCAAACCAACCAAACCAAACTAATGCGGTTTAGTTCGGTTCGGTTGGTTCGGTTTTTTATAAATATTTTACTAAGCTATACATACACATATAGATGACAACATAATTTTGTATTTAGACATTCATACACTATCTAACAACAACAAAACTCGTCATATTTTGACAACAATTTTCTATTTAATATGTAAAAATTAAATTAGACAAAAGTGGAATATTATACGAAAAATAATAGCATAAAACAATATAAAAATTATTATAATGAAACAACAAAATAGAGGAGACGGGAGATTGGTGAAGGTGAAAAAGAAAAAAAAAGATTTGGAGATTAGAGAAGAAGATGTGCGATAAAAACAAAACTGAAATACGGAACATTTATAAAAAGATGAGAAGGTGAAAAAGAGAGAATATAAGATTGAAGAAACTGTAGAAAAACAGGAGAGATGTATGTGGCAAAAAAAGTGTGATAATGTTATTAGATATTGGAGAGGATCAGAATTGAAATTATGTGTAAGGATGAGAAAACTGTTTGTAATCATAAGGCTATTGTATTATAGGTTTAAGTTTTGGTTGGATGAGAGTTAAGTAAAAGTTAGGTTGTAACATAATGCGGCTTGATTAAATTTACAAAATACAAACGAAACCGAACCGTGCTGTTTAGTTAAAAGATGGCCCAAACTAATCAAACCAAATGCGGTTTTTTGCGGTTTCGGTTTGGCTTGGTTTGGTTTGCGGTTTTCTATTGGGTTGATTTGGTATTCAACACCCCTAATCAAGGTACAATCTTGGATAATCCAGTGTTGATTGTATATTAGAATGATATATGAACACAAGATTGGCCCTCTGAGGCAAAAGCTTCAAAGTGTTGCGCATAAAAGTTAGCGGCTTCTATCGCCTCTAGAAAAATGACGGATATCACTATACGCACATTGATGTCACTGTTGGGGGCATTATTGGGAGGGAAAAGGGGATAACTCTACCGGATAAGAGTTTTGGAGACCTATCCTAATACCCAACCCTTGGTTGATAAGTCCACCACGGCAACACCTAGATTGCGACTTCCAAGACCTCAAGCGCCACGTCCGCAAGGGACACGCTGGCGTAGTCCATAATCTCCATGGTTGGCTTTTAAAAAAAATCCGAACCAAACCAAACCAAACTAAAGTTGTTTGGATCCGTTCGGATGGTTTGGTTTTTTACAATTATTTTATTAAGCCATACATACACATATAGATGACAACAATATTTTTGTATTTAGACATTCATACACTATCAAATAACAACAAAATTCGTCATATTTTGACAACAATTTTCTATTTAATATGTAAAAATTAAATTAGACAAAAATGGAATATTAAACAAAAAATAATAACATAAAACAATATAAAAATTATTATGATGAAACCAAAAAATAGAAGAGATGGGAGATTAGTGAAGGTGAAAAAGAAGAAAAAAAGCTGAGAGTTTAGAGAAGAAGATGTGTGATAAAAACAAAACTGAAATACGTAACATTTATATAAAAATGAGAAGGTGAAAAAGAGAGTAGAAATTATTGAAGAACAGGAAAGATGTATGTGGCAAAAAAAGTGCGATAATGTTCTTATATATTTGAGAAGATCGGATTGAAATTATGTGTAAGGATTAAGGGTGTTTCGAGGTGCTGTTTGGGCAGTTTTGACGGAAAAAAAACCATCTGAACCGCAAGAGGAAAATGGTGCGGTTTGGTTTGGATCGGTTGGCTTTTAAAAAAAATCTGAATCAAAGTAATGCGGTTTGCTTCGGTTTGGTTGGTTCAGTTTTTACAAATATTTTATTGAGCCATAAATACACATATAGATGACAACATGATTTTGCATTTAGACATTCATATACTATCAAATAACAACAAAACTCGTCATATTTTGACAACAAATTTCTATTTAATATGTAAAAATTAAATTAGACAAAAGTGGAATATTAAACAAAAAATAATATCATAAAACAATATAAAAATTATTATAATGAAACAAAAAAATATAAGAGACGGGAGATTAATGAAGATGAAAAATATTTTTTTTAGAGATTAGAGAAGAAGATGTGCGATAAAAACAACTGAAATACGGAACATTTATATAAAAATGAGAAGGTGAAAAAGAGAGAATATAAGAGAGTAAAAATTATAGAAGAACAGGGAAGATGTATGTGGGAAAAAAAGTACGATAATGTTATTAGATATTTGAGAAGATTGGGATTGAAATTATGTGTAAGGAATCGGAGCACAATCTTGGATAATCTAGTGTTGGTTATATATTAGAATGATATATGAACGCAAGATTGGCCCTCCGAGGTAAAAGCCAACCTGACCAACTAAAGGTCTCCTCCCAAAAATTAAAGCTACAAAGTGTTACACATAAAAGTTAGCGGTTTCCATCGCCTCTGAAAAATGACAGATAGCATTGTACGCACATTGATGACATCGTTAAGGGCATTATTGGGAGGGGAAAGGGGGAAATCGACAAGATAAGATTTTTAGAGACCTATCCTAATACCCAACCCTTGGTTGATATATCCACCACGGCCAACACCTAGGTTGCGACCTCCAAGACCTCGAGCGCCACGTCCGCAAAGGACACGCTGGCGTGGTCCATAGTCTCCACGGTTGGCTTTCAAAAAAAATCCGAACCAACCAAACCAAACTAATGCGGTTTGGTTCGGTTCGGTTGGTTCGGTTTTTTATAAATATTTTACTAAGCCATACCTACACGTATAGATGACAACATAAAAAGATGTGCGATACTAAGCCATACCTACACGTATATTTTGTAGTTAGACATTCATACACTATCTAACAACAAAAAAACTCGTCATATTTTGACAATAATTTTCTATTTAATATGTAAAAATTAATTTAGACAAAAGTGGAATATTAAACAAAAAATAATAGCATAAAACAATATAAAAATTATTAAAATGAAACAAAAAAATAGAAGAGACAGGAGATTAGTGAAGGTGAAAAAGAAAAAAAAGTTTAGAGATTAGAGAAGAAGATGTGCGATAAAAACAAAACTGAAATACATAACATTTATAAAAAGATGAGAAGGTGAAAAAGAGAGAATATAAGAGAGTAGAAACTATAGAATATCAGGGAAGATGTATGTGGCAAAAAAAGTGCGATAATGTTATTAGATATTTGAGAAGATCGGGATTGAAATTATTTGTAAGGAATCAGACCACAATCTTGGATAATCCAGTGTTGATTGCATATTAGAATGATATATGAACGTAAGATTGGCCCTCTGAGGCAAAAGCCAACCTGATCAACTGAAGTTCTCCTTCCCAAAATTAAAGTTCTCCTTCACTAAATTATTATTCAAAGTGTATCCATTGCACATTCGACCCATGTCATTAACTCTGAACCACTAAAATATGATTCAGAGTACATCCATTGCACAGTCGACCCATGTCGTTGACTCTAATCCACTAAAATATGACTCCAAGTACATCGACCTATATTGTAGACTCAGATCCATTAAAATATGATTCAGAGTACATCCATTGCACACTCGACTCATGTCGTAGACTCTGATCCACTAAACTATGATTCATATTACATCAATTGCACAGTCGACCCATGTCGTAGACTCTGATCCACTAAAATATGATTTCAAGTACATCCATTACACAATCGACCCATGTCATTGACTCTAATCAACTAAACTATGATTCAGAGTACATCCATTGCACAGTCGACCCATGTCGTAGACTCTGATCCACTAAAATATGATTCAGAGTACATCCATTGCGCAATCGACCCATGTCGTAGACTTTGATCCACTAAGTTTTGATTCAGAGTACATCCATTGCACAGTCGACCCATGTCGTTGACTCTGATCCACTAAAATATGATTCCAAGTACATCCATTGCACAGTCGTCCCATGTCGTAGAAGCTGATCCACTATTATATGATTCCGAGTACATCCATTGCACAGTCGACCCATGTCGTTGACTCTGATCCACTAAAATATGATTCTGAGTATATCCAATGCACAATCGACCCATGTCGTTGACTCTGATCCACTAAACTATGATTGAGAGTACATCTATTGCACAGTCGACCCATGTCGTAAACTCTGATCCACTAAAATATGATTCCGAGTACATCCATTACACAGTCGACCCATGTCGTTGACTCTTATCCACTAAACTAAGATTCAGAGTACATTCATTGTACAGTCGACCCATGTGGTTGACTTTGATTCACTAAATTATGATTTAGAGTACATCCATTGCACAATCAACCCATGTAGTTGACTCTAATCCACTAAAATATGATTCAGAGTACATTCATTGCACAATCGACCCATGTCGTTGACTCTAATCCACTAAAATTTGATCTGAGTACATCCATTGCACAGTCGACCCATGTGGTTTACTTTGAACCACTAAAATATGATTAAAAGTACATCCATTGCATAATTGACCCATGTCGTAGACTCTGATCCACCAAAATATGATTTCGAGTACATCGACCCATGTCGTGGACTCTGATCCACTAAAATATGATTCCGATTACATCCATTGCACAGTCGACCCATGTCGTAGAATCTGATCCATTAAAATATGATTCCGAGTACATCCATTGCACAGTCGACCCATGTCGTTTACTCTGATCCACTAAACTATGATTCTGAATTCATCCATTGCACAGTCGACCCATGTGGTTGACTCTGATCCACTAAAATATCATGTTTATGTTTATGTAATATATAGATATGCAATGCAATTATTAAACAAAAATCTGAAGTGGCTTAACGGAAAGATATTAATGCTATGACTAAAAGGGTTAGGGTTCAAATTTCAACACTCTTTGGGACCAATTTTTAAAAATTGAATCATTTAACATTTTTATAATTAGATAATAATAAAATAGTTTCCAGTTTACGTAGAATTTTATAAAAATAAAAAGATATATGCTTGCCGCGTCAACAACGGTAGCCTAGGTAAAATTTAATTAAAATAAAAAAATAAAATGTTTGCCACGTTAGTCTTGTAGGCATTTTTGTAAAATAATTTTAACGTTAGCAACTTACGCCAACAAGAACATGAGTTATAGAAACTCAAACAAAAAATTAAATATAAATCAAAATAAAAAACTCGTTAACTTACCGGTACAGAAATCAAAAGGCTTTAAGATAAAGTAGAACATGTTTTTATAAATAAAAATCAATTTTATAGAGCAAGAAATCAATTTATGTTAATTATTCTATAAATTTATTAATATCAGGATGTGTCAAACTGACATTCCTATTTTTGCTTCATACATCGATTTTTGTGTGTTCTCTTTCAAAAATATTAACCAATTCCACATTTTGTGAAATATGAATCTGAATTCAAATCAGAAACCACATATTGTGGAGACCCGAAACCTAACATATTTAAAGGACCCTAATTCAGATATTTGCTCAAATAAACCTGTAGACAAAATATGAATTGAAACCCTAAGCTTCTCAAATATTAAAAAATTTATAAAACGTTTGATTCCCAACCAAGTTCAATTTCATTTGTTGATATGAATAAAAAAATTCGAGGAGCTTAATAACCACATTTGGTTGGTCAAATTTGCAAGTTGCTTCTATTCTTATAATTTCATAAAATAAAACAAAACAAAAAAACTAAGGTAATTTCTGTTAATTTTTCGAAAAACCAGATGGTGTGCACTGTTCTTCTGTCAACCTATTTGAGTATACATTGAATTGTTAATTAAGGTACAAGTAGATTTGATCACCGGATAAAATGGGTGATAGAGAGATTATTAAATATAAATGTCCTATAAAATAGCGGTTGATTAAAAAGTTAACTGATAGTTGATATCTTGTGGCCGATGATTGATAGTTTATTGATGCTTGAGACTGATAGCTGATAAACTAATTGAAGTGTTTGGTAAAATTTACGGTTCAACTAATTTATAAATGTAAAACGACACAAAAAATATTTAATACATAATAATTTCATTTTAAATTATAATAAATTAAAAAGGATAAAATTGAATTTTTGTTAAAATAATAAGAATAAAAAGAGAAGAAAAAATGATAAGCTATAAGTTATAAGTTAAAACGCTATTTAAAATAAACTATAAACTATAAACTAACAAAATAAACTATAAGCTCGTGAAGAAAAAACATTACCAAACAGATCTAAATTATTATTTGAGCTTATAAACTATAAATTATAAATTCAAAAATCTATCTTATCAATCAGACCTATAATATATTGCAATAAGAGGATGTTATTTCTACAAAACCAAATGGTCCAGCACACTGTAATCCACCACAGATTAGAGAACTTAGACTTGAGACTGTGAAGGAACCTCACATCCTCCAAACCAAGCCAAACAACCAACTTGTACCAAACTTTTGCGCTAATTACACAGCTAAAAAAACATAATACAAGAAGAAATCTGCACTAGAATCCGTAGAAATGTTTCAAAATATATTATTCAAAAATATAATTACGTGCGGATGTAGATTGGATTTTTGTTCAAAAATATAATTTTCACAGCAAAATTCATAGATATCTATGCCAAATGTTTTACAAAACCATATTTCATAGGAGAATTTATTTTTTATTTAATACTATTGCAGAAAAATCCGCAAGTGTTCTTGTAGATATTCAAGAAATTTGAATATTTCTAATAATGTGATAACCAAACTCAATGTTTTATTTATTTCAAAAACACAACCCAGCAAAATATTTCTTGAGAAAATGGGTGATGCACTGACAGTGTAAAAAAGTTTTACACTGTCAACCAATCACAACCATGAATCAGGACAAGTCAGACTGTAAGTTTAAAAAAACTTATATGACATGGCAAAACGATTTGTTTCTATTGGATGACAGTGTAAAACTTTTTTACACTGTCAGTGCACTACCTTTAACCTCATATTTCTTCTTCTCTTTTGTTGAACAACACTAAAATTCCATCACATAAATGTTGAAAAAACTTATATCCACTTGATGGTGGTGGATCAGTAGCACTTGCACAGGCTAAAGTCAACCATAAAATTGAACACGCCTCAAACGGGTAGGCAAGCAACGTCAACATGAGGTGGGACATGATATTACATGAACCATGCAAATTAAGGAAACATGAATTCTAATGGTCCATATATGAACAGGACCACATGTTGACATTAAAACACGAGAATCACGGGCAACTACTCATTCCAATATATTTCCTCCGTCTCAAATTACCAGATATATTTTGGAAAAAAAAGTTGTCCTAAATTATACTCCCTTGGTTCCTTTTTAAACGTCATTTTTTTTTTTATAATTTTTTGTTTTTTATTAACTGTATTTTTATCAACATTACCCTTAATTATGTATTATGATAAATCAAAAAGTGACACTTAAAAAAAAATGAAGGGAGTAAGTCATTTTACATTAAAATCTTAATATAGTTTTTTTTAATATACCTTTTATCATTTATTTTTTATTATTTTTTATATTTTTTTAATTTCGCGTTTAAAATATCTTATAATTTAGAACATATATAGTATATAAGATTATATTATTTCCTTCATCCCACGGTGAGTGATTCAGGCCACTATTTCACACAAAATGAATAAATATAAGAAAAAAAATTTACCCACCTCCCTATGGAGGTCACCTCCAGCGAAAACCCCACTTTACCCCTGCTTCGGAAATGCATTTCCGAAGTATTTTCTTTTTAAAAAAAAATTCAGACTTCGGAAGTGCATCTCCGAAAACACCTCATGGGGGGTGTTTTCGGAGATGCACTTCCGAAAACACCTTTTTTTCAGATTTTGGGGGGTTTCGGAAATGAACTTCCGAATTATGCAGAAACTGTGTTTTTTTTTTATGTTTTTGGAAACAGTATCGTATTTTTAATTAAAGGAAGACGACAAATAAAATAAGCGACATATAAACAGAAAATACTAATATGATAAAAATAGTAATATATACAAGCCGATCCAAATCCAAATAATAATAGTGTGCGAAAGATACAATCCGAAAACAAAAAAAATAAACCCGACCACTACTGGATATGCCTAACTCTCTCTCCCTGGGACCTCCTCTGTCGCCTGTATGTCGCCGCACGGCCCGCATCAGTGACGACCATCTCCATCACGGAGACTGCCTCTGGACCGCCCTGATGAACGACACCTCGATCCAACGCGTCCCGCCCAAGCATCTCTATCCGCTGGCAGATCGGCAGGAGATCAATGGCGTGGTCATCCTCGGCCTGCTGGTTCTCCAGGATCTCCTCGTGTGCTGGCCTAGGAGCGCCGGGAGCGTCGGGTGTCAGCAGAGGATGTGACACCCGATAGAACCATGTGACGTATCCCTCCACACTGTGTCAGTCTTGGGTGACCCGAATGCGACGATACTCCTCCGGTACCACATGATGCTCCCAATCCTCAAATATGGCAGTGAGCTGCACTCGGGTCACTGTGTCGGGAGCAGCCTCAAAAGGTGACCTGGGTATCATCTGCACAAATCCGAACTGCCTCATGCACCGCTCAGGGAGATACCGGACCATGGTGCTGGTCCCGCATGCCAACCAGCCAGAATATAAAGATATGCCGTCAAAGGGGACAATCTGAGTGTAGTCGCTGAATGGCCTCCAAGTGACGTCATCGTGCATCGTGCGGTCCAGGTACCCACGGTATGGTCCCACCGCATTGTTCCCCCTCTGGAGAAAGTATCTGGAGGCTAGGGGTGTAATCGGATCGGTTTGGACCGGTTTTTGGTAAAAAAAAAGGTCCGAACCAATAATATCTTCATCGGTTTGGTTTGGTTCGGTTTTTAACATTTTTCAAAAATGGAACCGAACCAAACTAATCGGTTTGGTTCGGTTTGGGTTGGTTCGGTTGATCGGTTTTTAATATTTTTTTCAAACATTATATTCATCAATGTATTTTCCAATATTGCATTTTTCGGTATATTTTATACTATTATTTTTTTAAATAATACATTTCATGTCGTTTATTTCATGCTCTAATTTTTCAAACAACTTACAAGTTGTGCTTAAATTCATATATGAAACAATGACATACTTTCATTGAATAATGAAAAAAATTCACTATAAAAGTTGAATCTTGACATCGGAATGTTGGAGATAGATTTGAAAGTTTAACAAATAGAACACAGAAAAACACACATTAATTAACATGTTTCCGCCTTAAATACACAAAAAAAATTATTGTGTAACAAGACTAGAAGGAGTTTTATTGAAGAAGAAATCAGAAAGGTTAAAACAATATGAAAATTAACGAAGAGAATTTGAACTCGAAGAAGGATACCATAACATATCATAGTGGCGATAGTGAGAGCACTATTTGAGATGGAGAATGGTTGGAAAGGTACAAAATTTGAGCTTAATGAAGGGTGGAATAAAGAATTTAGAGCGTAATTACTTCTATTGGTTCGGTTCATCGGTTCGGCGGTTCCTAAAAACTAAAACCGAGAACCAAACCAAACCACATCGGTTTTTATTGGTTCAGTTCGGTTTTAGAACCAAACCATAAACAATCGGTTTTATTTTGGTTTGGTTTGGTTTGGATCGTCGGTTTAATTGGTTTTTTCTTATCTGCTTACACCCCTACTGGCGGCCCTGGGCATGGCGTCAACGTACTCAGGATCAATGTGGAAGCCGTGGACGCGGGAGAAGTAAGAGATGATCCAACTCTGAAACACAAACACGATAATGTATTAAAAATAAATACGAAACATAAATAAATACGAAACAATTAAAATGAAACGTACCGTAAGTAGTGTGCAGGATCCGGTCAACTGCCTCGTCCTCCAGTTGGAGGCCTCATTCAGCTTCTAGTATAGGTATGCCAGAGTAACTGCCCCCCAGTTCAACTGGTGAACGGTAGTCAGGTCCATGAAGTAGCGGATGTAGGTCACGTCGACGTACCTTGCACTCTTTATTTTTTTTTTTTTGAAATAAAAGAGTATATAATATATTTCAAAAACAATTACAACTAGGCGATCAAGAAGATCCTGCCCCTCCTAAAACAAACTATAACATGAGCAAAGCAAGTTTGTTCCTATGTTTGGGTTTCATCCACCCTCTTTGAACTATCATATCAACTATTTTCCTAGCAACACTATCAGTATTATCAACATTTTCCCTATCAAATATATTGGTATTTCTGTATATCCACAAACCATATACAGTTTCAGCAATAGAGAGCTTAAGCATGTTCTGCATAAAACCCTTCCCACGAGTATTACTAGTTAACCATGTGATTTCTTCCAGCCAGTTACAAGGTGTATGCCTCACTTGAAGCCATTGAAGCACATTCTTCCAAACAACAGAACAGATTCTACAATCAATTAAGAGGTGATTAAAATCTTCAGGGGCCTCATTGCAAAAACTACAAAACTCACTTTGCAGAATCCCGATTCTTTTGAGTCTAACTTTGGTGGCCAAGCGATCCTGACAAGCCAACCATAAGCACATTACAGCTCTAGGCCTCGCTTGATTGTGCTGAATAAGGCTACTCCAGCTCACAGTAGGAACAACAGGGACCAAACTCATACATTCTTTTCATGGAGAATTTACCTATGGTCTGCATCATCTGCCAGGTTTGCTGGTACTCATGGACATCACTTCTTCTCTCAAATATAGCTTTCATGATCCAGGAACTGTTGGAACGTACCTTGCACTCTTGTCCACAAAGACTGCAGCGCCTACCACATGCATGTACCAACACCGGAGAACGCAGCCACGGTGATACTGTGTAAATAGCTCGTCACCCGCCTGCTCGGCATCGACCGCTGCGTCCAGGTGGTGCTCGAAATATATAGCGGCTCAGTGTGGTGAACCGGATATGAGGCCCAGATGTCGTGATGCACTCGTAGTCAGCAACTTCGGGCTTCATACCCAAATAGAGCGCCATCCACTCACTGGCTTCGATCCTCTGGATCCGGGAGTGGGTCAATAGTGCCCCCTAATCGGCAGGTGGATAAGACACTGCACATCATGCAAGGTGATCGTCATCTCCCCAACCGGCAAGTGGAAAGAAGACGTCTCCTTGTGCCACCGCTCCACAAAGGCCCCCTGCATGTCGTGGCTGATGGTGGAATACCCCGTCATGCAGAGCCCACTAAGCCCTGAAGCTCTCACAGCGTCGTTAAACCACTCAGCATTCGGTTTAAACAGACTGAAAATCTTCCGGGCGTGGTTCACCATTTTCAACGGCTCTCTCTCCTGTTACAAAAAAAACAAATAAAAAGTATGTTAAATAGACCGCTAAGAAAATATTGAATAAACGTCTAAATTATAAACGGTTAAATAATGTAGTCGGGCAAATTATAAAAAATACCTTTCCCTCCCAGATACGTCGAGCAACGTGCTCGTGGTAGGTAAGCAGCACGGAAGTGTCACTGGGCCCTCCCGGGTAGCCGTCCTCCTGCTCATCCTCCTCCCCGAGTGGAGGGTCAACATCTGGTACCTCCTCCGCCTCGTGGTATGGCACTGCCTCCTCCTCCTCCTCCTCTCGCTGGCGGGAAGAAGATACCCGAGCCATCCGACTCCTCGATCCAGATGTAGAGGTACCCTCGTCCATCTCCACGGGAACTCGCACACATCGTCCCCGACCCTGCCCCCGTCCCTGTGTCGACGCCAGCTGCGCCGCCGCTCGCTCGCGTCTAGCCGACGCAGTCTGGGTCTCTCTACCCTGTCTGATGCGTGCTTGGTTGCCTGACATGTTCCTGAAAACAATTGAAATCGATTAATATGCGAGACAATAGGAAAAACTAAAAAAAATTGCACTTCTGATACAATTCAGAAGTTCATTTCCGAAACTGGGAATGGAGGTGTTTTCGGAAATGAACTTCCGAAACACCCCTGCGAGGAAGTTTTCTGCAACTTCCATGGCAGACCCCAAAAACAAACTTCAAAACTATGTTTACACATTCTAAACAACCTAAATATCAGTACAAACCTAACCTAATACATTTTTTGCTATTTGTAAACACCCTAATATGAATTTTAATCATAGATCTTAAAATTGAAATGCTTACCGATTGAAGAGATTGGAGGGCTTTTGAATGTAGTATAGGAAGCTTATTGGAGCCTTTGATGTAGCCTTGGAAGTGTTTGCACAAATTTTCTCTGGGGTTGTGTTTGATGTTGAATTAGGGTAAATGAATGGGGGAGGAGACTGTTTTGCTTAATCTACAAAACGCGCAATATTTCGGAAATGAACTTCCGAAATGGTGTTTTCGGAAATGCATTTCCGAAATAAGTCAAATTAAAAAAAAAGCGCTTTCGGAGATGCATCTCCGAAAACACCTTTTTCTTGCATTTCGGAAATGCATTTCTGAAGTCAGGGGTATATGTGGTTTTTCACCAGAGGTGACCTAGAAGGTTGGGAGGTGGGCAAAGAATTTTTCAAAAATAATAAAGAGAATAGTATATTTACTATAGTACCCTTACCCTTATTATTTATTGAGAATGATGAATTTTTTTATTAATTATAAGATAAAATTGTAAAAGTGTATTGAAAACTGAAATGGGTCATTCATTTTGAGACATCATTTTATTTCAAATGAATTACTCATTATTATAGGACGGAAGAAGTAATTAATATTATCCGATAGTTATTTTTTTATAAGCAAAAAATATTTATTAATTGGAATGAATATTAGAAATACTTAATCCGGCATATACAAGATGAGATTAATTAAGTGCTCTAATTATATCCTTAATTTTATCTTTGAATAACACTTATTTTTACTATACACCAAATCAACCAATGAGGAAGGATTCTTTCCATTTCTCAAAAGAAATGGAGATATCCATTATTATAATTTTTGTGTATAGATTTGTAATTAATATGTTATATTTTTAAAAATGTGTGAAAATATATTTTTTTATTTACACCAAAATTATAGTAATGGATATTTCTATTTCTCTTTTTTAAGAAATGCAAAATATCCTTACTACACATTGAAATAGATAATAAGTCACTGAAATCCCTCGTAATATTAACTTTAAAATATGTCTTTATCTCTACATGAATGCTGATCCATGCTAGGATTATTTTTTTTTTCACGTGACCTTAACCTACTTTATTAATTAATATTTAACTTTTTTGATAAATATTTTTAAGATTGATTATATGTATGGTGCAACTTCCATCTTCGTAATAAGTTTTACTCCCATAATCTTGCAATACACCTTGAATCAATCAATGTTAATAATAATACTCTTGTAGTAACCAATATTTTGTGCAATTATGATTGTATTTAGATGTCATTGACTTTCGGTCAAAAAAAAATGTCATTGACTTGAATATTGCAAATTCAAAAAAAAATGTCATTGACTTGAATATTGCAAATGTCAATAACTATTTCTCCATCAATTTTCTCTTACACAAACTGTATAATGGAATTTGTGATTACAACACAATCACACAATAATGTTAAACTTCAAAAACTGAAGAAAAAACAACAGATGTCGTCATATTACACATAATACATCCACAACCACCCCTTATAAAATACAACCTAGTAACAAACCCGTGCGTTCACACGGGTTCTGGTATGGGACGCGCATTTGTTTTAAATGTATATTTTTTAATAGAAAATGTCTGGTACCCGTAAAAAAAAAATTTAAATGTATAGAAAAAAATCTGGTACCCGTAAAAAAATAATAATTGAATGTATAGGAAAATGTATGGTACCCGTGAAAAATAATAATCAAATGTTAAGAAAAATGTCTAGTACCCGTAAAAATATTTAGATCAATAAGACTATGGTAATATATCCAAAAATAAATACTAAAAAATTTAGTAATATAAATAATTATAAAAACAACAAAATTTATTCTGTGTTTGGATTGATACATTAATTTTAAATATATTTAGTTTAGGATATTACAATTTTATATTCTTATTATTTATTACAAATCTGAAACATATTTTTATTTATTAATTATGTACAATTGTATATGATTTTTCTCATATGATTGATTTGTTAAGTTAAGAGTCTTTGTTAAGAAAATTTGTATTAACTATTTTAATTTTGAAAAAATTATCAAATTCAACCATCATATATAAATATTTAACATTTTTACTTTCATATATTTACAATCATATCTAGAACAAAAATTGTTAACATTATGAAGATTATTCTATATATTAAAAAATTATCAATAATTGTATTAATTTAGATTTAGAAATACTATCAATTTGAAATAACTATTATTGAATGATGAATGATGTGTTTCTCACTATCATAAATAAATACTATAAAATAAAATATAAAAAAGAGATTTGTATATAAAATAAGAAATAGAGAACATAATATAATAATAGTGATTATTAGTTAGTGTTTAATTTTGTAATAATGGTCATTAAGTATCATTTGATTTTGTAATGGATTTAAATATGTAAAATTGCTTCCATTAAATGCATAAAAATTTATGTTGTGCACCTATACAATGATATTGATAAGGAATATAGATACAAAATAATTATCAGAATATATTATACTCCTATTTGTTATCAACATTATGACAATAGTATTATTTCTCTTTACATGTATTGATTTATCAATGTGACATAAAAATATTTAAATTAAATAGTATGATTTTTCCCGCATATTTTTAATTTACAATTAAGTTTGTTTTCATTATTATTCAATTCTATATCAATGGCTTAATTTTCCTGTTTCATATAATTTGTATATTAAGAAAAAACAATAAAAAAATTATTTTTATTATAAAGAGAAAGTCTATTTTAATCATTTTAAATGATTCTTAATTTACATTTAAAATAATATTTAATTTTTAAAAGTTAACTTAATTGTATTTATTACACCAATTGAATTTTATAACAGAAAAAATAACTTAATATTATTTTTAATTTAAGATGCAATATTTTTAATAACATAATAATATTGAGAGGTATTAGACTTTTATAATTATAATTCAAAATAAAATTAAAATGTTATAGTATTACATTTTAATCAAAATATAGTATGGGGAAAAGGGAATATATCTTTCTTGGGTGAGAATGAAAAGAAGATCTTAAAAATAAAGTATTGATGTGATTATACAAAAAGCAAACTGAGTGACTTGACAATGTCATTATTACATACTATTACATATTCATCTTACACTTCTATTATCTATTATTTCTAACTAACCGCAATTATACAGCATTTTTCTTATAATATCTAATATTTCTATTAACATAATTTTTATTTAAGTAAACAACACTATATTTTTGCTAATATAGATTTTGTAATTACATGTCATATTATCTTATAAATAAGCTAATTGTACTTGTTTGTCTGTCCTTCAGACTCACAAACCAAATACACACTGCACCACTTAATAAAATATTATGTTAAAACACTTAATAAAGTTTTGATAAGATAGAATATTTTGTCTTGAAGAAAAATAAATTTATCATTGATGGTACCAATAGCACTGTTGGATAGTGACGTGACAATGTAAGGACTGCACTTGATAGTATCATGTTGCCTTCATCTACAGCTTTGGACAACTCATGGGGTTCTGCGTTAAACTCCCTTGTATTTTATCTTATTGCTCTATCACTCTTCAACATTTTTCTCTATGCAAAAGTTGAGAAATAAAATGAAGGTTTTATGAACTATCTTCGTGTTAATTCTGCATTTTTTCTAATAATAATAGTCAAAATTTTGTTATTTTCTTATATAATAATAATCATAATTTTGTTATATAGTAATTAAAGTTAATTCAATTAATTTTTTTTAAAGGCGAAAGCAAAGAAAAATTATATTAAATAGTAGGTTTAAGAAATGTCTGAAGAAAATATAAATACAATGAACCATCGTATACTTGTTTCTAAAACTTTAGAGAAATAAGACAAACCAACTACCCCTATTTACTCTACTTTAATGACAAACCTTATATCAAACCCCTATTGTTACGGCAGTAGAAACCCTAATGTTACGGCAGTAGAAATAAACAAAAATTATATTTAATATTTTATAATATTTATTATCTTTTTAAAAAGTAATAGTAACTAAACAAATTTAAAATTTAATAAAAAATTAATATATTGTACATTATAATGTAATAAAGTTCTCTGAAAAATATGTATCAATTAGACATAAATTTATAATCATAATCCTATAGTAAAAAATATACAAAATAATAGTACCAATTTGCCATATATTTAAATTTAATATATTTTTATACCAAAATAGTTTTATACAAAAATAATAATATTATTATTAATTATATTTTAATATGTGTTAGTATTAGTCATTGTAGTTAATAGAGGACATATCATATGAGAATGACTTATTTATTTATATGAGAATGTGAGAATGAATCTGAACCATTGGGTTTTAAAATAAATGGTGGAGATTATAGGTGAATATTTTTTTTTTCTCTCATACATTTTGAAATAAATGAAGTAGGAGAGAGAAAAAAAAGATCCAGCTATAATCTCCACCATTTATTTTAAAATACAATGGTTCAGATTCATTCTCACATTCTCATATAAATATGGCATTCTCATATGATATGCCCTCGTAGTTAATATATTGTATTTTAGAAAAAGAAACATCAAATAAACAATCATAGACTTAAAAAAATAAATTAAATATTTATTTTTTATATTTTTTTAAAATTTATTAATTTAAATTAATTAATAGTTAAATATTAAAATTATACTTTTAATAATATTTTAACATTTAATCATGTCATAAAAAGTTATTTAAAATATCTACTATCAACTTTTGTAAGAAAAACATATATTAAAATTGGTAATAAAATATTTCGAGTTTCAATAATTTTATAAACATTAAGTCTATTATTTAATATAAAATGAAATATTTAATAAAAAATAAAATATAATCCTCAACATATTTAATAAAAAACATGACGCATATATAATTAATAAAATATATATGATAGAGTATAAAGATAAAACTTAATTGAATGTGTAAAAAAATTGATATAAGATACACTTATGAGATTACATTGTATATGTCAAATCATAGCATTCCTAGGTTGAAAAGAGAAAAGAAAGTGTAAAGAAAAAGAAAACATCATTGTTCGGTTCCATCATTGTCACTATTTTGTCTCAACTCAATCCAAAGATATGGTATAATTTTATATGGTATAATTTCATATCTGAAAATTTTTGTTCCATCTCATTATAGTCCACATCTACAAAAATTAGCACCCAAAATATTAATGAAATGCAAAAAAAAAAATCTTTTCAAAAAAGTAATAAATATAATGGTTGAATCTTCAAAGTAACAACACAAAAAAGATAGTAACTTAAAAATCATAAAAGTGAATGGAAAATATAGAGATTAGAAAGAGAAGAAGAGATATGAAGAAAATATTTTCTAAAAAACCATGTTTGAGATGAAACACAACATAAAGATTGAATCTTTAAGCAAGAGGTTAGGGAAGAAAGAAGAGAGAATGTTGAGATAAAAAAGAAAGATGCAGTAAACAAAGAGAGAGAGAAGAGAGAAAGAAAAGTGGATGGAAAAAAATGAGAATAAAATATTAATCCATGCTAAACATGCAAATGATAGAAGTAACAAATGGTTTTGGGAAAAGGCAAGTTGTGTAAAGTTATGGAAATGGAAAAGAAGAAAGTAGAGGGTGTCCACGTGAACAGCTTCATTGATGAGTATTGGGAAAAAGGGCAAAAATGGTATTTCAAGAACATCTATATTTCTTATATGATAGATATTTAACTAAATCTTACCATACTTTTATATAAAAATATAAGAAAAAAAGTCAAATACAAATTTAAAATATTTTTCATAAATGTATTTTATAATAAAAAACTTAAATATATTATATAGCATTAAACTCTTCTATAACTAGTAACAAACCCGTGCGTTCGCACGGGTTCTGGTACGGGACGCGCATTTGTTTCAAATATATATATTTTTTTAATAAAAAGTATTTGGTTACCCGTGAAAAATAATAATTAAATATATAATTAATAAAAAATATTTTGATCAGTAACTTCATGTCCCGTTAATAATCAATATTTTGATTAATAACTTCATGTCCTGTTTCAATGTACATTCTTTTTTAAAATTATTTGGGAAATAAATAATCAACATTAAGTAACTTCATGTCCCATTAAAAAATTATTTTGATCAGTAACTTTATGTTCCGTTAATAAAAAATATTTTGATCAGTAACTCCATGTCCCGTTATTAATCAACATTAAGTAACTTCATGTCCCGTTAAAAAATATTTGTAAATATTAATATTCATTTTGCTCGTAATAAATGTGGATCAATAGTTAAGTTGTTCCATTTTATTAAAATTTTACTGACTCACTATAGTTTTGAACGCGTATTTGTTTGATTTAAAAACACATGCCTTTATATTTTTTGCATATAAAAATATTTGAATAGTTAATATATTTTTTCTCGTACATAAATATTATTTATTTTAGCATTAATTAAAAATATATTTATTTCTCATTTATAAAAATAACATTGTTTAAAAAAATCCGGATAAACAATATTTTTTTCCTATATAAAAACATTTACATAAATAATACATTTGTTACCTTATTTGTAAATGTACATCATATAATATTTTAAAAAAAACATCAAATAACTATATATTAAAAAAAAACTAAAATTTGACTATTATAAAACTTTTATATATATAATGTGGCTATTAATTTAATGTGGCTATTAATAGAGAGAATGTTAATAATTTAATGTGGCTATTAACTTCTCTCTCTTGGTAAATTCAATGGTTGATATTTGTTCCTCTCATCTCTCATTATAAAATGCTCTCACTTGATATGCTCCATATATATATATATATATAACACTTAAAATTATTAAAATTTATAACTGTTATAACACTTGTTCCGGCTATTACTAAAAAAAATTTAATCTAAAATTTATATTGATATAGGATAATTATGAACCTATTTAATCAAATAGGTAATCAAATTATGAACCTATTGTGTTGGGACATGAGATAAAAGTTTTTTTTAACTGATATATTAAGAGAAAAGAAAACAGATACAAAAAGGATAGGGGGACCAGACCAAAACCCTATCAAGAATTCACAAACCTAAAGAACGACAAACTTAAAGTAGAAGCATATATGTGATAGTAATAAATAAGGAATAAGTAAAGTAGAATAATATTATTTGAAATGATGTAGACATAATGTTATTATATCTTACAAAAATATTATATCTTAAATTAAAAGTTTATTCAAACTATTTTTCTTTGTTGTAAAAAAATTAGTAAAAATAATATTTAATTTTTGTGTTAATTTTTTAATCTAAACAACAAAATTAAAATATAATATTTTTTAAATATTTAAAAACAATTTTTAAGCTGATTTATAAAAACAATAGTTGTAGAGACAAAGTGAAAAAAATTGTTTTCTTTTGTTTTTAAAAAGCCTCATGTCTTGAATAATAAACACTATAGAGTTAGAGATTGGTATAGTATAGCAATATGTAGATATCCATAGAGTTAGAGATTGATAACTGTGCAATTTGAAAAACTAATATATTAAAATGCAAAGAATTGTTACTTTTGAGGAGATGTAGAAGTGTTGTCATCTCATAGCAGTAAAAAGGATGAGAAAATTAAATCATGATACACAATAGTATAAGTCATAGGGCATAACATATATCTTAAGATACATGACCCATTATATGGTGTATTACTCTCTCATTTAAATTAATTATGATAATTATTTTATAAAAAAATAATAAATATAATTATTTTTATTATTGTCTAATATCTTTTCCTTAATGGGAGAAAATTATATTCTCTAATTAATTAATTGATTTAAATTCTACAATTTGACAATATCAAATCATAAATTTATATTAAAAATATGTATAATACATATTTATTTATAGAAAAAAATTATATAAAGATGATAAATGATAGTCTAATTTATTATGCATTTATTAAAAATCATTTGCAATGCTAATTTAATTATAGAAAAACGTGTGAGACACGCAAATGATAACATCTACTAGAAATATTAAGAGAATAGTAGTACGAATTATTTGACTTAACAAAAAAATTCAAATAAATATAGATTTTGAATAATTAATTTAATATTATTAATATTATCATTTATTATTAATATGAATATCTTAACATATTATTGTACATGTGTAGCATACTCCAACACATTCTAGTAGATCTTTACTCTATAATATATTTTATAATTACTTTTGTCTTGAGACACACAATTTATAACCAATGTGTCTTTGATACTCATCTCAATATTTTACTTCAATGTCATATTTACATATTTTAATTCATCATTAAATATATTTTATATGACATAAACATATTTATATATTCATAATCAAAATAAATTCAATAATAAAGCAAAATAAAATAATGACAAATTAATGATATTTAAGTATATTTAATTTCATAAAAAAATTATAGAAATCAATCAAAGACATGTTATAAATAAATGATAAAAATAAAATAAAGGGGTATTCAAAATAATATGGCTTGACTCTTTTATATTTTTTTATTCCTCAGAACAACTTTATTCATTTAGTCCTACATCAAAACCAGAGTTTTATTTTTTTCAAGGCATACAATAGAATGAAATCATCAGATAAATATGTGCTATAATAAAGATGATGAACATATAAATTAGTCCTGCATCAAAATCAGAGTTTTATTTTTTGTAACTCTCCATGAAATCAAATATAATATCAATAATGTTTAAAGATACAACACTTCAGTTATTAGTTCCAGATCCAAAATGTAATTTTTTTTTTATATTCGAAGAAGAAAATAGTAGATCAACAATGTTTTTTAGATTTGAAGAAAAAAAGAAGACTAAGAAAGAGTTGATGATATTTATTGTTGGAGTAAAAAACTTCAACAAATAAAACTTCTGGAACGAATAAAACTTCTGCAACAAATTGTTGAGACTCACAGCAAGAGGAAATACAATTACAAAAATATATTTGGTCTCTCTTTAAATTCATTTTCAAATTAAAATCTGCACGTTTATAACAAATTATTTTTATAGATCTGGATTTAAAATATAAAGTAAATATCAATATATAGCTTAAAGAAGAGAACCAAGAAAAATATGCTTAGAATTTGAAATGGAAGAAACATAATAGAAATTTAGAGAGATTTTACCTTGTTTAACAAAGAAAAAATCCTTTGACAAACTTGCATGAATCTTAATTGCATGTTGAGATCTTGTGAAATATCTACAAAAATAAAAACAAAAATGATCAAAACAAAAATTATAAAAAAATACGTAGATGAGAACATAAAATAATAGGAGAAAATGAAAAGAGAGGTGAGAGAATAAGAGAAAAGAGGAGAGAGAAAGAAGTGTGATGGAAGAAGACAAATAGTTTAATAATTAGATAAAAAAGTTTATGTCAAAAAGTTGATAAAATTTGACTTTTCAAATCAATAACACGTGAACAACTTGATAAATTAGTGAAAAAAATAAAATAAAAGAAAGTAAATTATAGGAGCTATCCACGTGGCAGCATAAAGAAGCAGCACGGCATATAAGTATTTTCCACAGCATTTAATTTTCTTATATGATAGATTTACAAAAGTAACCTAATCGAAAAAATTTTAACATTTATTTTTTCAGCGGACACCAAAACTCACCTCATGTTCTCTAATATTCAACAATTTAGTTTATATTTTTTTTCTATTACTTCATTAATTTTTTCATATTTATCCTAACACTTTCCTTTTATCTCTTTTATAAGGTGTAGTTGGTATACACTTGTACGAAGTATATACACCAAACACTTTTCTTTATCATCCCTCCGCCGGTGAGACTTATTCTTGGTCGGGCGACTAGACTTTGTCTTGGCGAAAGTTGGATTGTCAGATAAGACATTCAAAATTTCTTCTAGGATCTTGCAAGACTAAGCCATGCTCAGCATCTTCTAAGTGGTTCGTACTTTTTTTTTTTGGTTTATAACCACCGATTTAGTCTGGTTCGGGGGTCAGTTCTGACATAAAGTGGTTCCAGCCTCCTCCCGATCGTAGTTGCGGGGGATCAAACAGTGGTCCTCCCTACCAAATTCAGCGTCAATCACCACTGAAGGGATGTTCCACAAAAGGCCATTTTTATTGATCAAACACTCAAGGCTTTCTTCGGCTCCCTCGGTTTCAACTGTAACTTGCGTAAATCGGTCGATATAGGACTGCATGCTTTACTTCTTCCCTAGAATAATCCTGCTCAAAGCAGTTACAATCATCGATATTTTGGAGAAGTAAAGTGCATAGAGAATCGTTCGCAGAAATCTACCCATGATTCAATGCTCCCGTCCGACAGTCCATTAAACCATAGTCTTGTTAGCCCAACAAAATTTAATGCAAATAACTTGTATTTGGAGGATTCGTCAGAAAATATTCTCAACTTACCCTATTGTTGTAAACACTTAATGCAGTTGCATAATAGAGAATAAAATCACAGTTTGTGGTTAGAGAGAAACTCTGCAGAAATATTCTCTTCTTCCTTTTGTTCAAACCCTAATTTTCTCTCTTCTCCAATTCATCTTTTCTTTCTTTTTCCATTAACAATTGCGCATCAGAATCATCTTGCAATCAATGTTGGTTGATTCACTCGAATAAAGAGTGAAGAACAAGAGGCGAATATCGACCGATTAATTGAATCTTGTTCATCAAGATTGATTTGGAATACTCTATAGTTTTGGTATAATTTCGACAACTGTTTGGATTAGGGATGACAAGCAGACCCAAACCCGTGGAGCCCACCCGCACCCGAACCCGAGTTGACTGGGTTTGGGTGCCACCCGATATTTTGGGTGCGGGTTTGGGTAGTGTGAAACCCGCGTCCGAAACCCGAACTCACACTCGCTTATATATATTGGAAAGTTGTAGAAAAATTGTAGGAAAAATATATTTTATATATTTTGTTACGGGTTTGGGTGAAAAAACCCGAATTCAACGGATATGAGTGTGAGTGTTATTTTGCCATTAGAATAGTCTTTAGATTCGAGTTCGAATTCGAATGGTGATTTTAAGTGCGAGTTTGGATATTGTGATCTACGGTACAAGTTAGTGTCTACGGTGTAGGTGTAACATTTGATATATGAATAACATTTTTCTAACAAAAATTGGCCATGCAAATTAATACTGTTACATCAACTTCAGGTGGGACCTTATATTACATCAACCATGCAAATTAAGGAAACATGAATTCTGATGGTCCATATATGAACAGGACCACATGTTAGACATTAAAACACGAGAATCATGAGCAACTACTCAAATTATCAGATATTTGTCAGTTAAATTTCACCCTGCAAGTTTTGAATATTCAAACTTTTCTAGGTAAAATTCACCCAACAAGTCACTGAATATACTGCTACGCCTGCTCTGAACCAATTGTGCCACCTTCTCTGAACAAGCTATTTCACATGGAATGTATGTTATCTACAAGTCTTAGAAAGTGTGTTTGCCGGAGTGCATATAATCTGATAACATTGGGGTGTAAAAACCACCTGGCAATGTAGTCAGATTATATGAACTCCCGCAAACACGCTTTCAGAGCAGGTGTAACATTTGATGTATAAATAACATTTTTCTAACAAAAACTTTGATGTATGTGAAAGCGTTAGTCACAACTTTTTGCAAAGGTATATGCACCTACAACATCTAGTATAATCTGACAACATCCGATAAAAACCAATTACAGTGTCTATGGTGTAGGTGTAACATTTGATGTATGAATAACATTTTTCTAACAAAAATTGGCCATGCAAATTAACACTGTTAAATCAACTTCAGGTGGGACGTTATATTACATCAACCATGCAAATTAAGGACCACACATTGAGATTAAAACACGAGAAACACAAACGGCTACTCATTTATGAAAAATTCTTGCATGGAAACAACCCTAAATTCACATTTTTATGAACAGCTAATTAGAAGAGAGAAATTTTTTAATTTGTCTAAACTTTAATTTTTTTTTAATTGGATTCATGGGGTGGTTGTGATTATGAATGAGAAAAAAAATGGTTTATTTATTTTTTAATTAATTAAAATTTTATGATTAATTGTATGTAAAAGAATTTATTATGCAGTTGCTGTGTTTAGGTAGGAATTTTCCCTCATTTATTATGCAGTTGCTGTGTATTCATAATGCATACTTTACTTTCTTTAACTTATTGTTATAATTATGTTGTAGTATTATTAATACTATCAAGATGAATGCATGATTGTTAACTTGTTTTTTTAGTAAGCAAAAGATTTAGTTTTTTTCTACGTTTCCTTTATAATATTTTTGGGTAGATTACTCATTTGAGTAGGCACTAGTTAAAACAAACAATGTGTGTTTCAAATGATTTATTTATTTTTTTACAGATTTTGTATAAACATTTTGGTGAATTCTTGACCGTCAGTACATATATTTTTTCTCTAAAATATATATAAATATTGATAAATTAAATTTTCAATTGGTGCCACGTGAGATTGGGTAATTTACCCACAGTTCTATCCAGGTAAACTTAACTAGTATTAGCATAAAAAAAAAAAACCTTAACTATTACCATATTTAATCATTAAAGATAGAGTTTTGAAGCATATAAATAGTAGATAGAGGAGGGAGTTAGCATATACAAATTCACAAACAATCATGATGATATTGAAAACCAATCCATTCTCTGTAGTAGTAGTGATACTACTTGCTATAGGATCATCAAGATGGTGTCTGGCAGATCTAGATCCGCCGCAATGCGGAATTCAAGCTGGTGGTGCATTGTGCCGTGATCAGTTATGTTGCAGTGCATGGGGTTTTTGTGGATCAACCCCAATCTACTGCGGCGACGGTTGCCAGAGTCAATGTCCCGGAACCAGCCCTCCTCTTGCTCCTCCTTTATTACCTCCATCTTTTCGTCCTCCTCCACCACCACCTCCTTCTCCTCCTCCACCACCTCCATCTCCTCCTCCGTCTCCTCCATCTCCTATAGAAGAGTATCTCATCTCCAGAAAAGATTTCAACGAGATGCTCAAGAATCGGGACGATAATAGATGCGAGGGGAGAGGATTTTACACATATGAAGCATTCGTGGAAGCTGCCAAGACATTCCCCAAGTTCGGTAATGAAGGAAACAGTGAAGATGATAAAAAAAGAGACATTGCTGCTTTCTTTGGTCAAAGTTCTCACGAAACGAGCGGTAGACCAAGGGAATTTCTAGGACCATTTGAATGGGGATATTGTAATGTGACGCAAAGAAATCCGAGCAACAACTACTGCGAACCAAGCTCTGAATTCCCATGTGCTCCCGCAAAGAATTACTACGGTAGGGGTCCATTTCACCTACGCGGGAATGAATTATACGGAAAATGTGGAAAAGCCATAGGTGTTGATTTGCTGAATAATCCAGAACTTGTAGCCACTGACCCTGTTATATCCTTCAAGTCCGCTATATGGTTTTGGATGACACCTCCTCCGCAGTTCAACCGTGAGTATCTGCCACCCGGGCACGATGTTATGGTGGGAACATGGGTCCCAGCTAGTTATGATATTGATGAACGGAGGTTTCCAGGATATGGGATGACGACGTACGTGTTGGCGGCCGTTATCAGATCATACATCATCTGTGGATTGAAGGTCACAACTGTAAATGAGAGTAATCGCGTTGGATATTATATGAGATATTGTGATATACTTGGAGTTGAATACGGAGATAATCTTCGCTGTTTTAATTATACCACACCGGGATTCCCCCGAGCTTATGGTTCTTCGTATTACTTTTAAAATATTAATCCAAATATTATTTGGGTTACAAACCTATAATAACTACTACTTGGATGTGGTAAGTGTGTATCATATATCACATTTCTATCATTTAGATGTGGTAAGTGTGTATGTTAAGTACCATATGTGGTAAGTGTGTATGTTGTATGTTAAGTAAGACACATTCCAATAAATATGTTACTACTTTATGATTTTCTTATAAATGCTTTTCCACAATTTTAAAATTTTATTATTTAGTTTTTCCTACAATACTTCTATTCATTTATAATATTTTATATCTTGTTCACTATAATAAATAATTAAGGGAATTAGGAACAAAACAATATATATAAATCAATTTTTGTATTTAATTTTAAAAATGTTAAATAAATAGAAACAAAATGATTCTCGATAAGTAATAAGGAATGGATGGTGTAGATTAATTATTCATAATTTTAAGCAAATAATTAATTGAATTGATGTTAAAAATAAAAATTATATCATTTATTAAAATGAATGTATTAATAATAGTTATTAAAATAATAAAATTAGATAACATTCAATTAATTAAAATATTGTGAAGACAAGCTTCTCCATGATCCATGATGAATATGTTTTGATAAAGGCAAATCTAATAGTAATAAGAAAGGTAAAGATGATCTCGATTAAACACGTTGAGTCAAGAATACGAGTTATTCAAAATGCACCCCAGAGAATCCATCTTCAACATGCAGAAAAGATTCATGCACTTAGTAAATAATTTGAAAGCACTTGGTAAGACTCTAACTATCGAGGAACTCAATCTTAAAGTGCTTAGATACTTAACCATGGAATATGACAACCAAAAGTGGCGGCAATATCCGAGAAGAAAATTCTATCGAGAATGACTTCTACAACATTGTTTGGAAAACTTCAAGAATATGAAACGAAATCGGAAGACTTGAAAACATAAAATTCAAGTAAAAGATTTAAAAGATTGCCTTAAAGACGAGATTCAAACATCATGATAGCAATCAAGAGGATGAGTCCACTAGTGAAGAAGATGATGTTCTTATCAAGAAGTTTGAAAAGTTTCTAAGAAAATAAAGAAAAAAAGAGATCATTAAAAAAGAAGCACCAACAATGAAGGTTACATGCTTTGAATATGGAGAAAAAAGACATTTTAAAAGTGAATGCCTTACACTTGAAAAGAATAATAAATACTTCAAGAGAAAGAAAGATAAAAATTCAAAGAAAGCATATGTAGCATGAGAAGATAATGAAATAAGTTCATCTTCCGATTCCAAAAGCAAAGAATGTGAAAATCTAGCATTAATGACTTCACACCATTTCGACGATGAACACTACAAAAAAACTCCTCCCCAGCGACATAATTAGCGACGTGGACAACACGTGGCTAGAAAATTCTTGTTGCGACGTGACTTTAACACCCCCACCTATATTTTAATAATAAATCACTTTACAGCTTTAAAGTGACTAGAAGTCAGACATGGGGTAATGTGAAAAATAGTTGCGACGTGGGATACACGTCGCTACATTAATTACATAAATTAATTCCACACCCCATAACGTTCAAATGGGGGGAGTATTCAAATTTATGAAAAATTTGGTTGTGACGTTATTATCACGTCGCTACATTTAAAAATCAAAAACAACGTTCCATTGATGTGACACAGTGGCAGCTTTGCAGGCGTGTATGTGACCGTTGCCATATTGCGACGTGTATGTCACGTGGCAACTAGCGATGTGCATTCCACGTCGCTACATTGTCTATTAATCCAGCCATTTCACTTTCCCCCCACCACCATTCACGAAAGTTACTCTGCAAACTCAAAAACCCAATTTCTCTACAAACCCAAACCCTTATCTCCTCCTAAAATCCAACCACCTAGATATGGTTGCATTTGTGGCAAAACATATCTAGGTGTTTAAATGTCTTGACTGATGTCATGACATGATTTATATTGTGTTATGTAGGTTGCATATGTGTTAAGCTAATAGAGGTTCTGTTAGTGAATGTCATGACCGATGTCATGACATCCTTGTCTGACAGCAGAAGCTGCTATGTTTTATTATTGTGTTTCCTGATTTCTCTCAATCTACAATTTAGGAAACCTTTTATTGTGTGCTGAATATTTTGTCTAGAAGATTTGGCTGACAGCATATTCTGTAACAACCAGATGACGTGTAAATTAGGTTAACTTGGTTAACCCTAATTTAACTCTTGAGAAGCCCAAGGCCCAAGAGCTGCATATAAGAAGACTATAAATCCTAATTTGGAACGCAGAGAGAAAATTTGTTAATTGTGAAGAACCGTAGTTCTGTAGCTGTGTGTTTAGTCTCTTGTACTCCAAGCAATTGTCTTTTGATGATTGTATTGGAATTACATTGGGTAGGTCTTAAGTGAGGAGTTGTAAACGGGGAAGTTTAACTCTGAATTAATTCTGCTTATATTGGATTCCCTCTCTGGCTTGGTAGCCCCCAGAGTAGGTATTGCTGTATACCGAACTGGGTGAACAATTTGATGTGTTCTTTACTGTTTTTATGCGTTTCCGTTTTAACATTTTGTACTGTGTAATTGTTGATGTCATAACATCCAGTACGACATCGCGTGTGAGTTACTAGAATTTTCACTTATGTATGTTTGTAAAAAATAATTCTTAATTTTAAAACTTGACTCAATAAATAAAAATTATTTTTAATATTTACAAAATTCTATCTCAAAAGTCAATATTTTTTAAAAAAATAAATGAATTATCAAATTTTTTTATTGAAACATTTTAAATGAGAGAAAATATTTTTATTATGTATAAAATTCTCTTTAATCCTTTTATCTCGTGCCTCGCATGAAGACGGTCCAAGGCCGTGAGTATATCCTTAATCATTATATAATTATTTTGAATTTCGTATAGTCATATTAATCAAAACTAATCATACTAAATTTAAACTCGTGTCTCGCACAGGTATACTCTAGTTGGTCATTAAATTAAGATACTAGAATTAATAAAAATTCGATTGAAAAACTTTAATAATTTGAACAAGGTGGTTTTTTTTCTGTCATGGAAAAGTCGTCTTTTTTTTACTTAAAATACCAGGTAATTTGGTTGTTTTCAGTATACAAAGTGAGAAGAAAATTAAAATCTCATCAAAATACTTGTTCTCTTTTTGTTGAAGAACATTAAAATTCCATCACATAAATTTTGAGTAAAAAATTACTTAAAGTTATATTTTTATTTTTCTTATCTTCATCCAATTTTTTCATACCCAGATTTAAAATTTTTGTTTGTTTTTTAGAAAAACTCAGATCCACTTGTTAGTGCTGGATCAGTTGCACATGCTATTGTACGATGGAGGATTAAAACACGTGACCATAAAATTGAACACGCCTGGTAATAATCAGACGGGTAGGCAAGCAACATCAACATCAGGTGGGACGTGATATTACATAGGCCATGCAATTAAGGAAACTTGAATTCTGATGGTCCATGAATGAACAGGACCACACGATGAGATTAAAACACCAGAATCACGACTACTCATTCTAATATACTATCTTCCTCTCAAATTATAAGATATTTTTGGTATTTCATACCGAGACGGTTCCAAGGCCAAGTGATCTAGAGTACGCGTCCGAACTCAACCCTTATTTTTTTTATATTCCTTCAATTTAATAGTCGATTTTTAGACAAAATCAGAAGTAAAATTATGGGTAAAATTATAAAAATAGGAGTGAAAATTAAAATAGATGAATAATCAACGATATAAAATTTTTGTCTAAACTTTTTAAAATTTTTGACTCCGCTAGTGTTTCATACTAATTACAAAATATAATTATTACTCTATAAAAAAATAAAATGATTGTAGTATAGCTTTATAAAATATCCTTCAATAATTATATAAGAAAACCAAATTAAAAGAAGAGTGATAAATGATATAATGTGTATTAGAAAAAGATGTATTAATGTTGTATTGAAATTATAACGTGATTTATAAACGTACTATAGTTTAAGAGAAATATATATATATATATATATATATATATATATATATATATATATATATATATATATATATATATATATATATATATATATATATATATAATTAAAATAATTAATATTATCTGATGCACGCAGGATAGTTTTTTTTTATATAAAAAAAGTTTTATTAATTGAAATGAATATTAGAAATACTCATACTTTAATAATTATTTCAATTAAATAAATTTCTTTTACCCTTGAATAACACTTATTTTAAACTATATCCTTAATTCTATCCTTGAATAACAATTATTTTTACTATCCAAATACACTGAAATAGATAATAGGTCACTGAATTTTATATTTAATCTTCCAATTGTATTCTTCAATAAATATTTTTAATTTATTTTTTTCTCACTTAATATTAATGTTATTTCAAATACATTAATAGTTAATCAGGTAAACTTAGTAATGTCACAATTTTCTCTTTTATTTATTGTTGTTTCTTAATCGGTATGAAGTGAGCTATTAGGACAAATAATTTGGAACGGAAAAGAGTATAAAAGATGTCTTTATCTCTTCATGGATGTTTTTTTTTTGACATTTGACATTTGACATTTACCAACGATAAAAATCAGTTGGTAAAGGTCCAAAAACCGTTGGTAAAAGTCAGAAAACCTATACCAACGGACGTTCCGTTGGTAAAAGTCAGAAAACCTATACCAACGGACGTTTGTTTCCGTCAACTATAATTTCCTATACCGTCGGAAAATTACCGTCCCAATATCTTATACCAACGGCGATTTTGTGGCGTTGGTCAAAATTTTAAGGCTATAGCAACGGTCAATTACACTATTTAATAGTTTTATCCACCATGTATTTCCGTTGGTATAGGTGAAATTAAGTGTTGGTATATATGTCTCTGTTTTTTTACAATTATTTAATTCCTATAATTTATATTTTTTAATAATCAAAATTTGGCAATATTTTCTATATGCATCACACAAAATTTAAAGTAACGTCAAATAAATTTTCAATTATATTGTCAAAATAGTAAGCCTTACAAATGTATCAAAATAACGAAAAAAACGAGATTTTGTCTAAAAGATAAAAGCACCAAAATAGATGTTACAAAAAATTTAAAATAAAAAAAAACGCATATCTAAGATAAAAGAAGCCTTTAATCTTCCTCTCTTCAATCTTCATCCGGACATGAACTTCGAAATTTTTTCTCGTTTGGAACATTAGAAGCATCCATATCCTATTGAAATGAGCATGAAAACATGAATTAAAAAAAGACTTTTTAATGGACACACATCCAACAACTATGTGTATGATCTACAATTCAATTAACTCCCATATACAAACACAGGTTTCAAATAAGAGCAAATACTAAGTGTCAATTGTCATGCATTCATGATAGCACTTCCATTAGCACATGATATATAAGAATCTACAAGCACAATTGTAAATATTATTGACAATAATTTGAATTATAAACTGCATAAGGATCAATAGAACTGTACACAATCAGCTATAAGGAAAAATAAAATTGACAATATACAAGAATGATAAATTGCATTTTACATTTTCACCTTAACCATCATCATACTAATACATACAAACTCAATTCAAACCAAATTTGATCATTCAACTAACAAACCCTTTACGTAGGAGTCAATATTAGCAATGTTTTCAGAGTTTGACCAGCCATTAGGTGATAAAATGCGAAGAAATGTAAAAATGTCATTCACCTAAAATCCTCTGAAGTGTCTGCATGGAAGGATCCATTTTGTAGCACCACCAAATAGAACCAACACACGCAAAGCTTAAAGAATAGCAATAAGGGAGAGATAATGAGAAAAGAAAAGAAGTGTATACATGGCAGGGCAGAAAAACTGTGAATCACATAAAGCAATCTAAATTTCAAACATTCAAAATAGATATTATGAAATTTGTAATGAGCAAAGGGTGAAATACCTCATTGAATTGGTCCTTAAGATGTTCCAGTTGCTCTTTTAGCAGCTCTACTTCTATCTCTGCATTATTAGCTTGCATTCCACTTGTTCAAGCTACAATAACAAAATTATACAATTTAAAGAATTATTCATAGATGTAAACGACCATTAGTTTGAACACTAGCAACAAATATGGCAACCTGCATTTGCATTTATTTAGAAATAGAAAACTCTGAGTCACTTTTTAGTTGTGAATTATCATCCTGAACTCTATTTTATTCACTCTCTCTATGCTCTCTGAAAGCTGGCCTAACCTACCTTCTAAAGATGCTTCTTTCTCTTCAACTGAGGCAGCATGAGACTCAGCTTTTATGCGAAGGTTTGTCTCGTACCTAAATTTCATATGTAAGAATCAAACATCAAACGAGCTTTAACAAAAAATTTGGAAAATATCATTACATGTTATCATCAGACCAGATCAATAAATCAACATTCCTTCATGTGATCCTAGTAGTGAGGTATTTTTGGAACTCGGTCATCCATTCCTTCATGTGATCCTCAAAGAACTCAGGGAGCTCTTGAAAATTCAATGACATAAATAAACTACAACACAATTTATGCGACTAAACCAGATTTGCCGCAGGTGGTGATGGTACCACAGTTGCAGCAAGGACAATTAACGATGCAGACTTAAGAAAAATTTCAAGCAAAGGGAGCAGCAAAATTATCGAGACAATACTTTAAATTAATCCAGAGATCGGAGGATTTATATTGTTTACGAAATTTACTGAAAATCGAATTAGCAGTACCTAGAATACCATTAATGGAAGCGTATTTGTTAACTTGAGATGCATTTTGGAGATAGACGACGAGTTCAGGTAGAGCGATGGCCATGATTTGGAGAAATCATGGTTGTCAACGATAGCTAGGGTTTCACTAAACTGAGATTGGATTTTGGGAGTAGCGGAGAGCATTAGAGAGACGATTGGGATTTTGATCTGTTCCATCTTGAAATCAAGGATCGAACTGTCTTTTAACACCCATCGGAGACGGAGGTGGTTTTTTAAGTTGACGACGGTGGATTAATGGATCTGCTCACCAACAGCTTGTTCGAGGACAAGACGGAGTAAGACGAGGTAGAAGTTTGGAAGATCGGCTGCTTCAACTAGGGAGGATTCGGCGCGGTGGCGAGGCTCGGGTGCTTGAGAGAGAGTGTTGAGGAAGCATTCGGAGACGAGTTGAAGAGTTTGAGGTTCCATTCCATCGTGCTTGTGAGACAGTGATTTTCTAATTTTATTTTCTTTTTTTAATTAAAAAAATTAAAGAGGTGAAAATTGAGCGCCTTTGGTGAAAATTGAGCGGCTTTTTTTCCAAATCATATACCAACGGTTGACTTATAATTCCAGTCTCTAAATACTCTTTATACCAACGCTTTTTTTACAGTTGCTAAAGGTGTCCGTTGGTATATGGCAGGTTTCTTGTAGTGGTACTAGGGGTACTCACAACCCAATACAAATACATAAACAGAATTCATAACCATGTTAACAATGTTTTATGGCCTCCACCGGAGCTTGAAACCAAGAGAAAAAAGGAATGAACCTGCATTTTTTCATTCCAATTGAAAACCATAGCCAAGAAACAAGCTTAATACCGGCAATAACGTCATCTAAAACAATAGCTGTATTGTTGAAGATGAAATTTTTTCTTGCGTTCCAAATCGACCAAATTGTTGATAACCAAATCAGGCACCGTTTCTTCTTTTTAAACTTTCCAATCAGCTGCTGAATGAAACCAGAAAAATGCGAAGAAGCTGTCCCCGTACCCCCCATGCCCACATCCAGCCATGTGCAAATATTTTCTCACACTCTGAGTGAAAATGAACAATTAAAAAACAGATGATCCAAATCTTCAGCAGCTATTAAACACAAAGCACATTTTTTATCCTCCTCCCTATGAATTATATTTCTTTTTGCGAGTTGATCTTTTGTTGGTAGTCTGTTAAGCATCACCCTCCACCCAAATATCTTTATTTTTGAAGGAACATCAGTTGCCCAAAACCAGTTGATAGCTGTTAGCTTATCATGCTCAACCACCTCCTCCGATTGGATGTCTCTAGATAAAGCATAACAACTTTTGACCGAAAACTTGCCGTCTGTATTTGGCCACCATTTGATCACATCTTTGGCTCCTGCAACAGGAAAAATACCGCCCAGTAATTCTATTAACTCCACCGCTTCCTGTATTGCTCCGGGAAATTCCAATAGAGCATCCGTTGGTACATGGAAATCCCACTGCCACTGCTGTCCGCTACGATTGCCCATTTCCCCAATGCTGCCCAATTGATTAGCTGACAGATTGAAAAGAAGGGGAAAGAGATCCTTGAAAGGAGTCCCACCGTGCCACCTGCCAAACCAGAATAAGATTTTGTTACCCGCTCCAAGACCGCAACTTATGTGACCTGCAAAACAATCAGCATTGTTAGTTTTTGATATACTTGCTGCCATCACATCTTTCCACCACACAGAATCATGCTTTTTCAACTTAAACTCATCCCCCATAATCACAGCTTTTTGAACCTCCCCATATCTCGCTTCCAATATGTTCTTCCAAATTGAATCTTCTTCATTCAGCAGCCTCCACTTCCATTTGGTCAGTAGGGAATTGTTAAAGCGCCCAATGTGCTTAACACCCAAACCACCATCCTTTTTAGGTCTGCAAATGTCGGACCAACTGACCCAACTAATACACCTTTTCTCTTCTTTACCACACCACAAGAAACAGCTTTGAATGCGAATAATGTCTTTAATAATTTTTTGCGGAGCTTTATAAAAAGACATCGTGTAAATTGGCAAACTTGACAAAATAGCATTAAGAAGAGTAACTCTTCCACCTATAGATAATAGCCTTGATTTCCACAGAGATAACTTGGATTTCAAGCTGTTTGGAACAGAATTCCATGCGTCACCACGTCTTGGATTAATCCCGACTTGAATTCCCAAAAATTTGAAAGGTAATTTCTCCCTGTTGCAGCACAAAAATTGTGATGCTTCCTCCATAAAGCTCTCCGCCAGATTCACACCAACCACCCGACTCTTGTGGAAATTCACTTTTAAGCCGGAAATCAATTCGAAACCTCTGAAAATGGCTTTAATGCTCCACAAATTCTGCCAACATCCTTTTCCAACGATAACTGTGTCATCTGCAAATTGTAACAGCTTGATGTCCACCTCGCTACTTAGATTATAACCAACAAAGTTACCAGCTTCTATTGCAGAATTAACTAAAACTGCCAGCCCTTCAGCGACCAAAGTGAATAGAAATGGTGACAATGGATCGCCTTGTCGCAATCCTCTTTCCACCGTAAAATCTTTCGTTGGACTCCCATTAACCAAAACTGACAAGGAACTATTGAAAATACATGCCTCCATCCATTTGCACCAGATGACTCCAAAATTGTATTTTCGGAACAGAAATCTCAAGAATTGCCAGCTTACGCAGTCGTAGGCTTGCTGAAAATCAACCTTAAAAATGAAGCATTCCTTCTTAGTTTTTTTCGCATGATCTATAATTTCATTTAGTGCCAACACCCCGTCTAGAATTTGTCGGCCTGGAACAAAAGCTGATTGGGAAGGAGAAATAATATTCTTCAGCACTTTCTTGATCCTGTTTGCCAATACCTTCGAAATGATTTTATACAGGCAACCAATCAAACATATGGGGCGATATTCATTGAGTCCCTGAGGATTCACATTTTTGGGAATCAATGCTATGAATGACGCAGTAATTGCCTTTGGAAGGGAAGCAGATTTATGAAACTCCTGCACAAAGTTATAAATATCCTCTTGTAACACACTCCAACATTCCTGTATAAACCTGAGATTAAAACCGTCAGGGCCCGGGCTTTTGTCCCCATCTGAATCCCAAACCGCCGCTCTAATCTCCTCCCTCGAAAATTCTGCTTATAAACCGGTTCTATCTGCCACTGACAGACTAGAAAAACTGTTGTTATCCAAAGCAGGCCTGTTTGCCATTGGCTCCTTGAACCTACCCTCAAACATTTTCAGAACCTCATCTCGAACCCCTACCACATCTTCAATAACAGAGTCGTCTTCAGCTTGAACAGACACAATGTTATTACGACACCTTTGGTTTTTGATCACGTGATGGAAATACTTCGAGTTTGAGTCACCATCCTTCAACCATTTTTGTCTTGACTTTTGGCGTAACAAACTCTCCTTTAGATGTAAATGTTTCCATAATGCATCCTTTGCCTCACAACATTCCTCTACTGACACATGCCTACTATTAATCGTCTTCGAAGCTTCATCAATATTCAAATCTATCCAACCAAATGTCTCTTTATTCCACAAACGCATAAGGCTTCTCATACGTTTGAACTTTTCCTTCAGCACGTACGCCCGATTACCCTCCACCTGTATGCTATTCCAAGAAACCTCTATGAAGTTTTTGAACTCTGCGTGCTCGAACCAAATGTTATTCACTCTAAAGGGTTTGGGGCCCCAATCTTTATCATTAGCTTTTAACCAAATTGGGGCATGGTCTGAAATGTCCCAATCGCCCACCTTTTGACCCACAATCTTCCAGCCATCGATTAGCTCCGCTGACAAGAGAAATCTGTCCAATCTGCTCTTTGAATTACCCTCCTTGTTCGACCATGTAAATCGTTTGCCAATAGATGGGATGTCCACCAATTCCAACGAATCTATAAATTCATTAAACTCAGTGATTTCATTCATCCTACAGCCTGAGCTTCTACCATGCCTTTCACTCCCGTCTCTAATGGAATTAAAATCTCCACCCACACACCACCATCCAGAATTGAATTTGTTCTTCAGCTCCACTAATTCAGCCCATAACCTTCTTTTTCCAGCTAAATGACAGGCAGAGTAAACATTTACAAAAAAGCATACCTGTCCTTTAAATTCAGCTCCAATCCCAACAGCTCCCTCTGTTTTAAAACTGAATAATGGTACAATGATGCCTTTCTTCCACATAATAATTAAGCCCCCTGAAGCCCCAACTGAGTCTTTTCTGGACCATTCGCAATCGTCCGACCCCCATAGACCTCGAACCAGATTATTATTCAGAGATTGGTACTTTGTTTCTTGCAGAAAAATCATATTCGCCATCCCCATACCAATCAGCTTCCTCAAACATCTTTTCTTTATGTTACTGCCACACCCTCTAATATTAAAAGACCTTATATTCATTGAGAAC
The DNA here is from genome assembly GCF_029867415.1 of Vicia villosa. Lineage (NCBI taxonomy): Eukaryota > Viridiplantae > Streptophyta > Magnoliopsida > Fabales > Fabaceae > Vicia > Vicia villosa. The sequence continues at coordinate 18,054,741 of NC_081182.1, read as the reverse complement.
CTGATTTTTTCGCCAGCCTTTCCTTCAATCTTTCAGCATCATTCCTTTCCAACCCCCTTATTGCTTCCACATATAATTCTTTTCTTGCCCCCCCGAAATTCCTAATGCTGACACTTCCTTCCACACCTTTTCTGCAACATCCTGCGACGCTCCCTCCTTCCGTATCTCAACACCCCCAGATGAGATTTGGTCATTCATAGATTTGCTGCAAAGAGTAGAACCATCTGATGAATGTGATGAACTGCCTTGCATACCCTGTCCTCTAGACGACTCCCCAATATGTAAGGTTCTTGGACGAGCCAGAATTGAAAAATATGATTTTGAGATCTCAAAATTAGCCTCATGTGTCCGGTAATTGGAGATAACCGTACTCTTGCCTTTACCCAATTCCTTGTTTAGACTCTGGGCCTTTTCAGCCCTGAAATCACCATCCACACTTTGGGCCCTTTTTGTCCCCACAAATTGAGCCATAACGTTGGGCCTCTGGATCTTGGCCCAATCCGCAAGATCCCCTTCTGAACACGCCTTTTTGCACCCCAGGCCCACACTACGAATGCCACCTTTTCCCAAACCCCTAATTGCACATCAGATATTGTATTTGACTTTTTGACGTTGTTTTCCTTAAAGCGCGTTACCCACCTTTTTTCTTCTGCCAGTAGCTTCTCCCTTTCCATGGCTTTTTGAAACATCAATTCGTTCTCACGTCCAGTTTGACCCATCGTACATGCATTTAATGTTGTTTCTCTCAAGGCACGTCTCCCTGCCGCCGTACCAAAGGTTTCATCTTCAGACTCTTGGACAAAAGATAGCATATTTTCTTATGAATCTTTATTGCTCCAGCTATCAATGTCATCGTCTGAACACTCACCAGGCAAATCACTACACTTCCCTCCATGATTCAACGAAATTCGCAATGGACCATGGTTATCTTCTACCACCTTAATCCTAAAGACGTTATCATTAATGGAGATATTGTAGGTCTCGTTCAAGACCAAACAATATTTAGTTCTGATTAAAATCCTGGCTACATCGAAGCTCCTTTGCTTTATCGTATCATCGTCTGCACATATGAAGACCCCAACAGACGTTGTAATGAAGTCAAAAACTTTATCCTGCCATGCATGGCAAGGCAAGCCATAGACTCTCAACCATGTTACTCTTTCATTATCAACCTCGTTGGGTCGCCAAGGTCTGATTTCATCGAACCATTTATGGATCCAAACTGGAGCTTCTGCAATGATATCCTTCAGAATACCTTCTTCGCCTTCCTCCAGTAAACAAAAGTTTGCCCCCAATGGAGTAACCCTAACTCCAAAGTATCCTTCCTTGTTAAATCTTTCTTGCATATTAGACGTTTCTCCCGGAGTCTCCATTACTCCCACGTATGCTTTTTGGAAACGAATCAGATCTTCTTCCTTCACATTGTACTCCAAATGAGCAAATGGAATCTTCTTGCTATGTAATTGACCGTCCACCACAAGCTGTCTGCCTTGGTCCACTTTAACAGTTTGAACGTAAGACTTCCTAAGGACACCACCATGAGGTCCTGGATTATTGAGTTCTCCCATATTCCTACGCCCATTTTGAATGCTTGTTTTCACCTCACCTCTTCCCCCCATCGTCCTCCCAATCCTCCCTTGATTCTGATGGATCGCACCCCTCTCTACACCTCCCACCCTCTCTCTGTTGAACCTCGGAAGATTTGCGTGTAACTTTCTGGACTCGATAATGATGTTGTCAAGCTTAACCGCCAACACCCTCTCATCAGATACATTAAAGAACCTTGCAAAACCAAACCGTTTGCCCCGTTTATCTCTTCTGGATGGTAATATGACTTCATCAATATCCCCAAATTTTTTGAATATGTTATATAAATCCTTTGCTCCATATTTTTCAGGAAACTCTGTGATAAAGAATGTCGTAGTTGGCGCCATCCCCCTCCCTCCACCTCGACCTCCATTGGCCATATCCCACCGAGGATAACTGTTTACCCCAGACTTCCTCCTTCTTGAAACTTCTATCCATTCCGACTCACCCTTCCTTGCCATGGATCAATGGTTGAGTTCAAATCAGCTGTGATTTAGGTTTTTTGTTTAAGTTGAGGACACTCCTATTTTTCTCTCTTTTTAGAGAGAAGTCTAACCTTCTCTCTCTATATGCATAGCGTTTGTGATGTACACTGAAGCATACAGTTTGCACGAGGTGTAAGTGACATTTTAATATACCTCGAAGTAATAGACTTACGGGGAGTGTAATTTTCCTTTAAAGTTATTAAATAAGAAAAAGAAAGAAAAATAACTTGTTAGAGTTTATAATTATAGGGATATCATCTTCTCTTCATGGATGCTGGCCCTGCCTGGATTATAAAAATCTTTTTTCACGTGACCTCAACCTGCTTTATTAATTAATGTTTAGCTTTTTATGGTAAATATAATGTTTTTAAGATTGATTATATCTATGGTGCAACTTCCATCTAGAAGTAATACAGTTACTCCCATAATCTTGCAATACACCTTGAATCAATGTTAATAACACTCATGTAATTAATAACAATATCATGTGCAATTATGATTGTATTTACATGTCATCGAGTTGAATATTTCACATGTCATAAGTTATTCCTTCATCCATTTTCTCTTACACAAATTGCACAATAAAATATGTGACTATAACATAATCACAATACAGATATAACGTTAAACTTCAAAAAAAAAAATGAAAGAAATAAAAATAACATTCTAATATAACAATCAGAATAATATTATCTATTTTCTCCATCTCATATTATTTATCACAATATTTCACATAGATTAAAAAATAATAATAAATGAAAAAGAGAATAATAATTTTATAAAATTATTTTAATTAACTATGGTATCCTCAAATTAACATTAATATTAAGTGAAAAAATAATAAATAAAAGTATTTATTAAAAGATACAATTGGATGATTAAATCTAAAATTGTATTGATAATCTAAAGTGGCAAGTATTTTAGGACTTTTTTTTTTTTCTCTAAATGTAATAATTATTTTGGGGGTAAAATTTATTACAACAGACATGATCTATCCACAACCATCCCTTACAAAATACAAATATTTAACTAAATTTTACAACAGTGTTACATAAAAATATATATAAAAAAAAGCCAAATACAAATTTAAAATATTTTTAACATTTATTTTTTCAACGGACACCAAAACTCACCTCATGTTCTTTAATATTCAACAACTTATTTTATATTTTTTTTCTACCATTTCAATAATTTTTCATATTGATCCTAACACTTTTCTTTTATCTCTTTATAAGGTGTAGTTGGTATACATCTGTACGAAGTATATACACCAAACATGCATTATCTTTTTAAAATGAATAATACGTTTGTAATAAATTGATTTTTTTTTCTTTCTTTTTTAGTTTATAATATCTTTTATAAGAACTTATCTATAAATAGATAGAGGAGGAAGAGTTGGTATGTGCACTTTCACAAACAAACATTCTCTCAAAGATGAAGAGATTTGCAGTCAATGAATTCTCAGTAGTAGTAGTAGTGATACTAGTTGTGATAGGATCATCAAGATGGTGCTTGGCAGATCTAGATCCGCCGCAATGCGGAAGACAAGCCGGTGGTGCATTGTGCCGTGATCGGTTATGTTGCAGTCAATGGGGTTTTTGTGGATCAACTGATGTCTACTGCGGCGTTGGTTGCCAGAGTCAATGTACCGGACTAAGCCCTCCACCACCTTCTCCTCCACCTCCATCTCCTCCTCCACCGCCTCCTTCTCCTCCACCGCCACCACCTCCTTCACCTCCACCACCCCCTCCATGTCCTCCTCCACCACAAGAGCAATGTGGAAGACAGGCGGGTGGTGCAGTGTGTCGTGATCAATTATGTTGCAGTGCATGGGGGTTTTGTGGATCAACCCCAATCTACTGCGGTGATGGTTGCCAGAGCCAATGTACCGGAAGCAGCCCTCCCATTGCTCCTGCTCAACTACCACCTCCATTTATTCGTCCTCCTCCTCCTCCTCGTTCTTCTTCTTCTGATGTGACATACTTGGAGATGAATAAGGAGAATTTGTTAGATGCTCTAATATAAGAAGAGAACACATTTCCTCATTGGCTATGCCTAGCCTATCATCTATCAATAAAATTACTACTACTATTTGTATGTTGCTTCCTGCAACATACCTCTTGTCTTAATTACCATCATCAATAAAAGGCGTTCTCTTTAGTTTTATTTTATTTCTATCCATTATTATTTTTGTTTTTCTTGCAATATTCATTTATTATCTCTTCTCATCTAGTTTATTTTACTTTTGACTATAAATAGTTATGAAGAACAAAACAATAATAAATGCTTGTTGAATTTTGAAAATGATAAATAAACGAGAGGGTGTGTATTTAAATTGTTCCCATTTTTGTAATCAAATTATTGATTGAATTGATTTTATAAGTGAGATTAATATTATTTATTAAAAAATAATTGTTATAATTGTTGTTATTGAATTGATTAAATGAGGTTGAAAATAATTTAAATAAAATGTATAAGATAAAAAAATATTATCATAAAGATAATTGGAGTAGTGACAATTTTGATAAAAGATAAGGAACTATTTTGACATAATTAATTTTTGTGTGTAAATGGCATAAGAAATCAAAGATGACTGCTAAAGGCCCCTCAAAGTACAAACAATAAGAGCAACTTTAATAGTAGAATTGTTTTTATTGGTTTTTGTCATATTTGTGGATTCAAATTGCGACGTTACATTTACTTAATCTTTAAGTAATTTTAAGTACTTTTACTCAATGATAATAGTAAATAAGTAATATATATTTAACCTCGTTAATTTATATTATTTTATTTGTAATATAATTTAATAGTTATTTTTCAATTGAATTGGTTAAAAAATAATAATAAATAATATTAAATTTTTCACTTTTGAGATTGTTTCACGAAGTTTCATCTTTTAAATTTAAGCAACAAATATTATTACATCAGCGCACTCTAATGATTAAAAAAAAAAATAAGTAATAGAACTTAAGGATTAAAGAATCAATAAGTTCTCACTATAGAAAATGCAGACATTAAAAATTTCAGATAAAAGCAGAACAAACACAAAATAAAACAAAAAGAGAAATCTTAGAGAGCTACGAAACATTGCAACAAGCCTGCTTGACAAACACAAAAAAAAAAAACTTAAAACAAAAAATAAATTCCCCCATTAAAGAGGAATAAAGCTATATCTTAGACCTCATTGAACCTTCATAAAGATAAAGAGAGATAGCAAAGAAGAACATCAAGAACACTTCATCCAAAATAAAACATGGTCCTAGACTGTCAAATCACTATTGAATCCTTCAAAGAATATATTTTTCAAGCAAAACAAAAAAGTACATGAGTTATTGATGACACCCTATCATTGTATATATTTCGTCAAGAAATCAGAGCAAAATAAATCAAAGATGAGAAATTGTGAAGCATAAAGGCCAAAAAAATTTGCAAGCACCCACTAAATATGAAGAAATAGGAACTTGATAAAAATTGAGAGAAAACAAGCAAAAGCACAAACGTTATTGGAATAATCACGCAGGCCATCACGCGTGTCATAAAATCACACTGGCCATTGCACAACCATCGCGCGCATGATTTTATCACACATGCCATCGCACAACCATCATCGCGCGTGTAAGCATTATTTTATTTTACTAGTGTCTATACCCGTGCGAGGCACGGGTTAAAAATTGGTTAACTAAAATCCAAAAGAGGAACATGGCGCTCAGGGTTTTAAAAGGGTTGATTATTATTTTGTTATTATTTAAATATCATTTAAATATACTTGTCATATTTTCATTGAAAAATAGTAAGAATCACACCTATAAAATTGTATCTAAGTTTTGTCCATAAATAACAATTCTACAAAAACGGGAATGAGAGTCTGATTCCTTGAATCTTTTGACCCACATATATATTTTTTTAATATGAATAAAAAAAATTGACCCAACAAACATTACAATAAAAAATTAGAACCCCATAAAAAATGAAAAGCCGAAAGAATATCCAATTAAGATATTTACATGGTATTGTGGGGCTAGTGTGGTAAAGGCGATAACGGCGATTCAAAGCAATTTTTTACGGGGAGGTGGGGGAGAGAAACGGATTATTCATTGGGTGGGTCGGAAAGGCGTGACTCTTCCCATCGTGAAAGGCGGATTAGCGATAAAAAATATTGCCGAATTCAATTTGGCTCTTTTGAACAAATGGAGGTGGAGGATAGTGCAAGGCCATAAGTCATTATGGTTAGATGTGCTAAAGGCTCGGTATGGTGATTTGTGCTTGCAAATTATGTGCGATGGAGATGCTTTCAAACTCGCTTCCTCTTCTTTTTGGTGGAGAGATATTTTAAAGGTTAGTTGTATTTCCTCTAATCCTTTAGATATTGATCCCATAGTTTCGACTTGTAATTTCATTGTTGGAAATGGTTATAATACCCCCTTTTGGGAATCTTGTTGGTTGAATAATTGCTCTTTAAAGGAGACTTTTCCGGATCTTTTTTTGACTTCTTCTTTGAAAAAAGTTTCGGTAGCGGTTATGGGTGGGTGGAATAATGGTAGTTGGAATTGGGGGGATCTTGGTATTTCGATGGTGGGTAGGGACGCGGTCTTTTTAGATTCTCTTTCGGTGTTGAAGAATTTATTGGACTCTTTTGGTAGTTTAAATACTTCCAAAGATTGTGTGGTTTGGTCTTTGGATTTGGAAAAAGGATACACGGTTGCTTCTTGTTATGGTTTGTATGCTTCTAGGCGTATCCCTTATGGACCTCCGACTAAGGGTGAGGAGGCCTTTAATTTATTGTGGAAAACGGAAGTTCCGTATAAGATTAAAGCGTTTGGTTGGAGGCTCTTTTTGAATAGGTTACCTACCAAAGATTCATTGGCGCATAGAGGTTTAGCTTTCACAAATAATAATTTAAATTGTATTTTTTGTGAAGCTCATGTGGAAGAGGTGGATCATCTATTTTCTAAATGCATTGTGATTAATTTGGTTTGGAATGAAATTGCTTCGTGGGTGGGTTTTGCGGGTTGGAGGGAGGAAGATTACACCTCTTTTTTTGTGGATTGGCATTCCTTGAGTCGTGGTAAAAAGCTTAATAGCGGCAAATTGGGGGTGCTTTGGTTAGCCACAGCTTGGATTGTTTGGTTAACTAGGAATGCTTTTTGTTTTAGGGAGGAAGTGTGGAACATAAATAATATGGTTTGGAGTATCAAGTTCTTGGTTTGGAGGTGGTCTTCATATGACAATATTACATATTCCAATTGTTGTTTTTACGATTTTTACAAAGATCCTTTGTATTTTATGTCGTAAGTGTAATTGGTTGTAATATTGTTTTTGTAACCTTTGAATGGTGTGTTTTGTAATTGGGTTGGGAACCCTTTGTTCTCCTTTCAATATATCTCTTGCTTTCAAAAAAAAAGTAAAAAAAAAAAAAAATCTTAATACTATAAACACTATCATACTTAAAACACAATTATTTGTTCCGTATAAAAATATATACATAACAAAATAATTAACATTCAATTACCATTATTCTTATTATTATTGGTGTGTTATTTTATTAGTAGTTAATTGTTATTAATATCATTATTGATTTGAACATTTTCAATAAAGCGAATATTGATTAAATTTAATTATCAATATTAGTTTATTATATTTAATTATCAAAAAAAAAAAAATTATCATTATTGATTTGTTCATTTTCAATAAAATGATATCGATAAAATTTTATTATATGACCATTAAGTTAATGCTTCATTGTTTAATATTTATTTATTTTCCTTCTATTATAAAATTTTATTAAATGCACGCCATTAGTAGTCAATTATTATTATATTTTGATAATCAATTGTTATTACCGCATTGGATATTTTGTGTATCCTTCCAAGCTTCCAAAATTTTAAAAATAAAAAATAAAGTGTATTGCAAAAAAAAAAGATTTATTTAATATTTATTTATTTATAATTTAATTTTTTTCTATTAATTTTTTTCAATTATAGTGATTTTTCAATATATTTGTGTTAATTCTGAAATATTTATTATTTTATTTAAAATAATGTAGTTTATATCACAATGTTTAAAACAAAACAAAAAATTAATTATCATAATTTAATAAAATTTTACATTTTTAAAATAGCTTAGACTCTAAAATTGGGACAAATGACAAACTTGCCAAAGAACTTCTTTGACTTTATTATAATCTATGATATAATATTTTTAAATACAAATTATCACTCATTCAATACTTTTTACATGATTAAAAATATATTTATTAATTACTACATTGAAAAAATATTATAAAACTAATGTAAGCTAATAATGCAAAAAGAAAGAATAGAATAAAAATGAAGATGAAAATAAAATATTAATCAACTTTAAAACTACACCAGTTTGATCTTATATTTATATAGGTAATATCATAACAAATCCATAAAAATAAAGGTAGTTAAAACAAATAACTAACCACGTATTTAAACTAACAATAAATTATAACTAAGCTAATAAACAGAATTAGTTAATGATGTTTAACATGACTCATTAATCTCCCATATACCTTGAGAGCCAAGCAAAACATGCATGCCAAAGTGACTTCTAAAAAATGGAGGAAGTAAGTTCCCAACAATGGTTATAATTCAATGGATTAAATTGTACACTCAAGTTCAATTTTGTATTTTAGTTATAGGGCCTTTAAGCCAATGCCTACCACTGATTAACCAATAAGTACAATAATTAGCAAACATCCAACAACAACAGGTGTAAGGCTTAGTGTCTCAATGGTTATTGGATATGAAACAGATAATGAGAATAGTATAGAGATTGTTGCCACACCCAAATAACAACAATCCAACCAACGAAGACTCTGTAACGACCCAAGTTGAAAGGCCCTGCAATAAATTGCTTTTGCGCCAATATCACTCTAAAGAAGATAGGTAGTGCATATCAAACATAGAGGCCAATCACTGTTATGCTTGAACACGGTTCTAACCTCTTACAAAAGTTCTTATCAATCTTCTCAAGTAGAAGCTCATGGTATTACTCGGCCTTACGATTTAGACAATGATACAACCTGTATCAAAACCAACTCAGCAAAACTTAAGAAAAATGAAAATAAATATCTCAAAACCCAACTTATATAAACACAATTAGTTCTCGGATATAAGAAAATGAAGATACTTCAATAGTGAAAAATGTAACATAACATAACACTATCTGAATGTAGTCAGAACATATAGGCTCAAGTTCAGTAGTGGCTGGAGCTGTTCTATATCTGCCAAAGATGAGTGACCAAGATGGATGGCTGCCCATTGCAGGAATGCTCGAATGTCCTACTTACATAAGCTGCCAATAGGATTTATATTTGCTGAGCTGCAATATATAAACATGTTCAATTTAGAAACTTGGCTGTTTGATTAATTTTAGCAGAAACATTAAGGTATAAATATAGAATCTTTAAAGCTAATTATTTTTTACCTAACCTTAAGTGGGACCGAAAGGCGTATTTTGAGATCAAAAGAAGACATAGACTGTATGGTACAACTATAGAAGGAACCTTGACTTAACAACTTGCTTGCTCCTAGAAGCTGCTTAGAGATCCTCTAAAGCTTGTTACCTGCCAGTAGTCAAATGAGTTGAAGAACGAATCATAAATTAATTGTATAACCGAAAAATGTTCTTGAAATTTCATTGCATACATTTAAATATGGAAATAGAGCATACCATATCAAGATCCATCTGAGCAACCACAACCTCAACATCATTTAAAGAAAATTGGGAACCCTGGGTAACAACATCACCATTTACCACAACATTGGCACATCCATCTGTTGGGTCTTATCATAATAATCTTTTTGTTGAAATACAAAACCTGAGAATTGTATCTCTCAAAACCTTTGATAACATGCATTTCAATACTACACACTATGCCATTTGTCCAATCACCAACCAATATATCCTTCAAAGATTCCCAGCTACAACAGAAACAGAAGAACATTGTATGCACGTGAAATACAAAAAAAATATGAAAAGTGTTTTGCTAATTTGTGCATTTATAACAAAAGTTAAACAGAGCCAAATATTCAGTTTATTATAAAACCATGACAATTTTCTTAATTGTTACTTACCTTTAAGGGACTCCATTTATGTTTCCAGAGTAGCAACAAACCTAGCGCCCAAGTCATGTAACAATTATGCAGTAGTACGCAAGTCAGAAACTGACTTCATTGGTCCATCACCAAGTAAAGCTACCGCCTCTTTAACATTTGGAGTAACAATATCAGCCATGGAAAGCATATTCTCACTGCATTCAGAAACAAAGAAATTAGTGTTTCATTAAAACAATAAAACCAGCTGACAGAAATTGTTGAAAAATTATGCATAAGACTACACAATCAGAGGTTCTCGAATAGGGAATAGTATTTGAATCATGCTCTAAAGTAATAGGAAAAATAGAAGACACGATAAATCACTTATGAAGTTGAAGTATCCAATTCTCAGTGAGTTATGTTTTGGTCCTATCAATGCACAAGTTCATTATTAGTGTTATCTACACTCATGCTAATTTAAACGGAGGCACTAATAATATGAATAATCTGTTCCAAAAGAACAATACCTGTATTTCTTGTATGTTTCAAGCTATTATAGGTATCCTGCAATAAACTTCAATTAATCAGAAACATTCAGAAAAACAAACTAATTTCATGAAGATAAAATAAACTATTCAGGAAAACTAAAACCTAAAAGTGCTACTGCTTGGGCAACTTATAATTGATTTACAACAAATATACAAACCATAAAGTATGTGTATGACAGATTTAGGTATTTGAGTGGAAATTTGCAAGATCATCCTAGAATTTGTTGGTTAAATATTTAGAAATTGATATCAATAACTAATTCGAATGAAAATTGGATAATACCTCGATGTGTTGTTCGATATGGAGCGTGAGATTTCCTCCTATGAATCCATGACGTGCACACTGGTAATACAAAATTTCCAACAAATTAAAACAATAGAATTAAGTTAAAGGAGAAGAAGAGAAAACAGAAGGAAGAGAGAGAGGATGGGAGAAGAAGAGAAGACGAAACAATTCAATAATTATTAAAAAATTAAAATCAAGGTGAATCAATACAATTAATAAGTATAAAATCAAGGTGAATCAATAAAATGAAGTTGAATCAATAAAATCAAGGTGAATCAAAATTTCCTAAACAATTTTAAAGTTAAAAATTATTTTACTAACTTATATAAATCAAAAACATTGTAATTTCATAAGTAAATTTTGAATTATATATAATTAAATATAAAAATTTATTCGACAAAATCTTTCTTTTAATTTTTTTAAACTAAATAAAAAATTATAACTCATTTTTAATTATGAATCAGAATAGAAATATATAAATATATAATAATAATTATTAATTTTGTAAGTGAAATATATAAATATATAATATATAAATATATAATAATTATTATATAAATATATAAATATATAATAATTATTATAAATTAAAACACTCATTTTTTTAGTTTTTATAATTATTATATAAATATATAAATATATTTATAATTAATATATAATAATTATTATATAAATATATAAATATATAATAATTTTTATAAATATATAATAATTATTATAATTATTATATAAATATATAAATATATAAATTAAAACACTCATTTTTTAAATTTTTTTTGTAAATATATAAATATATAATAATTATTATAAATATATAAATATATAAATATATAAATAAAAAATTATAACTCATTTTGTATGTGAAATTATTTTAATTTTTTTAATTAAAATTATTTTAAATTTTAAAATATGAATCAGAATAGAAATATATAATAATTATTATTCATAACTCATAAATTATATCAAAATATATAATTATTATTATTCATTACTCATAAATTATATCAAATTTATGATATGTGAATTAATTAATATCCTAAAATTTTTAATTTTTGGGATTTTTAAATTTTTTTGTTTTTTCGGAGATGCATCTCCCAATTAATCAAAATCCCAATTTTTGGGATTTTTTTCGGAAGTGCATTTCCGAAATCTGGAAAAATTTAGAAAAAAAAAATATTTCAGAAATGCATTTCCAAAGCAGGGGTAAAGTGGGGTTTTCGCTGGAGGTGACCCCCATAGGGAGGTGGGTAAAGAAAAAACCTAATATCAATTATAGCAGTATAATTTTATAATAATATTATCAAAATGTTATTTGAACATTAAAATGGACACCTACACCTTATAATGATGAGGTTTTTGTTATGCGGTAATGACTTTGTTAATGTGAAATTTTGTCCAATTTTATGTTGCTTTGAGGACATATTTATCACACTAAAGAAAACATAAAGGATATGTTTGTTACACCAAAGAAAACATAAAGTACATGTGTGTTACAATATGGTAGACTTTAAAATGACAAGTGGAATACTGATGTAACTAAAACACGTTAACTGTAAAAACAATTTATCAGAAAATTGCCTAGAATATCATAAGATTCATCGATTAAACATAAAAAGCCATAAATTAACCAAAACAATGATAAGGCCATAACATCTTTCATTAAATCAAACACCCAAAATATATAAAATAGCGTCAAAATGTATTAAGTATTCATCCAAAATACATAATCCTAATTCAGCAAAATACATAAACACCATTCAATATACATAATCCTAATTTAGCAACATAGCATCCTAAATACATAAACACCATACAAAATACATAATCTTAATACAGCAAAATACACCAAACAACATCCTAATAGTATTTTATCCTTATGGGTAGCTTAGGTGTAGTTCTTCTTGGTCATTGAACTATTGTAGTTGGTTCTTCTTGGTGATAGCCTTGTTTGGACTCTTGGGGTTGATTGTGTTTGGGCTTGTGCAATTTTGTTTTAGGTTATTCTTGGTGTTTTCCTTGTCTAGACTCTTGTGGCTGGTTATGTTTGGGCTTGAGCAATTTAGTTTTGAGTTCTTCTTCATGATTTCCATGTTTTGACTCTTGGGATTTATTGTGTTTGGGCTTGTACAATTTGGTTTTGGTTTGTTTGTGATTGCCTTGAATGTACTCTTGGGTTGGTTGTATTTGTGGTCGTGTTGATTGGGTTGGTTGTGTTTGGGATTGTGTTGACGGTGTTGGTTGTGTTTGGCCTGTTCAAATTGTGTGTGAGGTTGTCTTGGTGCAGTTAGGCATACATGAGCATCTGTTGTGGTCAAATTTACCACAAACTGAGTATTTATTTGGCAGCGTTTTCCTACTTACAATTACTGTAACCTTTCTCTTTTCATCAACATCTTTATTTCTTCTTCTTTTTGGCCTCTCTGGTGCTCTTCTTGAAGGAGGTGGCAATATGTCGGGGTACATGGTCTTTTCCCATAAGTTTTCACCATTGATTTGATAGATGAATGGTCTATAGTAAGCTTGGTAAGTCTCCTTCATATAGAAGGGAGGACTGTAATATGATGAGTCTTCAACTCTACTTTGAATGCATGTAATTGTATGGTAGCATAGAATTCAAATAAGTATTCAACTCCTACAAGAGCACTGCATCTGGTTGAGATTAATTGTGTATTTATCTCTAGTCACATTTATGTGCCTTACTTCATAAATCATCTCACCAGATAACCTTGATAGCAAATAAAATGCAATGAGTTAGTTTCTAATAATAAAATGCAATGGTTTAGTTGATAATAATAAATGAAATAAAGTAGAATTATGAGTTAATTAAATGGAACGGGTATTGAATTACCTAGCCATAAAGAACATTGAGGTTTCTTGTTGTCTTTCAAGCACTTTTCAATTCTTGGAAGTACAGAACAACTATAATCTCCGGTCTTGATTCTATTAGTTTCTCATCTATCCATGAGGTACCCTCTTATCTCCTCTAACATTGTTACAATTGGCTTTTGTCATGGTCCAAATATTACACTATTAAATGTTTCTAACATATTATTCACCAACACATCACATTTAGTATTATACTTGAACATAGACTTTCTTCAAAATCTAGGAGAATCTTCAACAAGTATTTGTAGGCCACCTCACTTACTTCAACGTCCTTTAACAACTTTCCAGCAAACCTCTTTCTGAAGTTGTTGTACAAGTGTCTTACACATAATCTATGGTCAACTATAAGTAACACCTTTTTCATTGCAGGTAATAGCCCCTGGACATAGAAATAAAGTTAAATATAAAGTTCATGCTAGTGGCTCAAAAAATGATAAAGAGAAAAATACCTTTTGCTAATATGATATGAAAGTGAATTGTTTGAAACTCCGGGACCTTAAATCTTGAACTAGAATATCAAGGAACCTAGCCCGTGAGTCTTTAGTCTCAATTTCAACCACAACCAATGCAATGGTCATCATTTGATCATTAGGTTCTCTACCTACTACTGCAAGAATCTGCCCTCCATAACGACCCTTGAGAAAACATTCATCAAGTCCAATAATTGGTCTACTTACTTAAAAACTTCTCTTACAACTATCAAGGCACATATAAAGTTGCTGAAAACTTAACAATAATGGTCTAGTAACATAGTCTTCATGTTGTTGTTCATTTTCCCCAGGTTGTTGTTTAGTTGGTTGGACTTTTAACTTAATTGTGTTGTTTGGATTTGATCTCAGTAACTCATGTGTGTTGTCATACAATCTAAGATATTGATGCTTGAATGACCCTTCAATAAAATTAAGTGATGCCTTCCGTGCCCTATAAGTTTTCATCCTACTCATGCCAGTATTGTATTCCTCGTGCACTTTCTCACATATTGCAGTAAGTTTTACAATTGGATTAACTCTAACCGTTGAGTAAAACCTCTTCCCAAGTCACTTAGTGTTAAACATCCTAAAATGAAACTACATATTGCATGTGTGATTGTCATTTAATTTTATCAGTTGCCATGTGTCCTCACTTAGCAATTTGGAACATAATGAAGCTCATCTATACCCTTCCTTTCAATACATTCTAACCTTTCTCTTATCATTCTTTACAAAGCGTAAATATCTACCATTATAAACAACATAATTTGTAATTGCTTCTTTGAACTCCTCTCTTATTGAGAACATAATATCCAATTCTAATTTATAGTCAAAAGACTTCTTAGGCATTATAAATGATGGGTATTTTACCTTTGTACCCTTATCAGAATAATCATCATTCATATCCTCACCAGTTTCTATATCTTCAAAATTATAATCTAAAACTGACAAACTGTATCTATCATTTTACCTTTATTCCTTTCCACAAATCCAAAATCAAGTGTATCTTCCTCACTTGATGGTTCTTTATCTACATAAATTCCTTCATCCATCCTTTCTTTTTTGGGTCTTCCTTTTTTCTTCTTGGAACTTCATTTTGCCTTCTTTTTCTTTAGTCTACCATCCTTCCTTTTTTTTGTCTTTATGTGTTTCATCCACTTCTAATTCATCCCTAGGTTAATCACTTTAGCCAACAACAAACCCTCATACTCCTACAAACACCCCGTCAATTCCATCATTTAATACCTCATCATTTGAGTCGTCAAATTGGCACCCTAATGCATTGTCATCACTTTGTTCATTATGGTCAGTTTGGGTTTTTGTTAATATTTAGGCATCTTGGACAGTTTTGGCATTTTGTTCAAGTATCTCAAGAAGGGACTCAATTTGTTGTTCAGTTGGTTGGATTTCATTTGGTTGGATTTCAACTACTTCTATTACATCAGGTTGGGAAATAGGGTGGACTATGTATAAATATACCTTCCATTAGTCTTGGGCTAATTTAAAATTTCTATTGCACCATTATTTTCTAGCGACTTTAATGTACCAGCAAAATCGTACCACATCTCAAGTACCCCCGAATACCCCATTTCTTTAACAACAACTAAAATTTCAAAATAACTCCATCTATCAACATCACACTTCCAATTTGAAACTTCCATCACATACAATCTGAACACTTGCCTTCAATTCCTAAAATGAGAACCATAAAATTAGGGAAAACAAAACATACCTCAATTGTTCGAGTCCTTCGCTGGTTTGTTATTCTTCGTTATTCAATCGTTTGAATCCTAAATATATATATGTGAATCCTTCTTCTCCCTTATTTGTTCATACTTGCATACCGATCCTCCTTCGTTCCTAAGTTCCTTTCCTTCCTTATGCGGTTGTCCTTGTTTAGGATTTTATGCGTCCTTACTCACCACTTCTCAGTTTGGGATGTTGGTATTTCTGCAAAAGGTTTATTATTACTAATTTAATATAAAATTCCATGTCATCAGAGTTACTTACACCTCCCTCGCGTTAATGCCGCATATTCATTTTTTAAACAAAATTTTAAAAAAAAGGTTAATGGCGCACATGTTTGGTAACTTAAAGGACCATGTTGTTACGAAAAAAATTTAAAGGACCAATCTATTACAATAAAATAACTTAAAGAATTCTTGGTGTAACTAAACCAAACAAATTTTATTGAAATATAACTTTACACTAACAAGTTCTTACTTGTTTATCAAGTAAGATACCAAAAACAATAAATTATATTTAAACGATAATTGTATCTTTGAAAGGTTCACAAGTAACTCTGGTACTTTTCTACTGTTGACTGACTGAAGGTCTAATTTTTTTCTGGATTATTCTTGATGCTCTTCCTAGTGACCTTTCTTTCCCTTCATGATAAGGTTCCTAGTTGGTGGAGAATTTATTTATTGTTTTGATTTTTGTGTTTGTTGGACTTGTTAGTGCATTTTGTTGTTCTTTGGGATTTCTCTTCTTGTTTTATTTTATGTTTTATTGTTCATAATATTTTTAATTATTTATCCTAAAAAGGAAAATAGACTAGATGAGAAGAGATATTAAATAAATAAGTAGAAAAAACAAAGACAACAAAGGATAGAAATAGAAGGAAAATGAAGAGAGTAACTTTTATTGATGATAGTAATTAAGACAAATGTGATAATACAAACGTACTACACCCAAATAACACTAAGGAAAACGATCCACATTATTAATAAATGTGTAAAGAAAGAGATGTACTTGAAAACATGATAAGCTAGGTGGAGCCAATGAGGGATTGTGTTTTGGAAGTCATACATGAAACTTCATCTCCATGACTAACTCCATAATCAACTCCAAGTATGTCACAATATCTTCCAAAAAATAGAATCCGACAATACTCAGGTACAGTGATGTACCCAAGTCCGCATTCGTCATAACTTTGTTGGGCATGAGTCACCACAAACGTCGTCATCCCATATCCTGGAAACCTCCCTAGCGAAAGATCAAGACTAGAAGGGGTCCATATAATGGCCATAACATCGTGGCTAGATGGTAAATATTGGCCATACAATGGCAGAGGAGGTGTCATCCAAAACCATATAGCGGTCTTGAATGATATAACAGCCTCACTGGCTACAAGATCTGGATTATTCAGCAAATCAACACCGATTTCTTTTCCACACTTTCCGTATATTTCATTCCCACGTATCTGGAAAGGACCTCTACCGTAGTAGTCCTTTCCAGAAGCACATGGGAATTCAGAGCTTGATTCACAATAGTTCTTGCTGGGATTCTTTTGCCTCACAAAACAATATCCCCATTCGACTGGGTATGTCTCGTCGTCTAGATCAACATCAGCAATTGTTTCAAATGAAGTTTGACCAAAGAAAGCAGCAATCTCTCTTTTTTTACTATCTTCCCTATATCCTTCATTGCCGAACTTGGGGAAAGAGATGGCAGCTTCAATAAAAGCTTCATATGTGTAAAATCCTCTTCCTTCACATCTATTATCGTCTCGATTCTTGAGCATCTCGTTGAAATCTTTTCTAGAGATGAGATACTCTTCTGGAAGAGGAGGACGAGGAGGAGGTGGTGGAGGAGAAGGAGAAGGTGGAGGAGGAGATGGAGGTAGAGGAGGTGGAGAAGGGCTGGTTCCGGGACATTGACTCTGGCAACCATCGCCGCAGTAGATTGGGGTTGATCCACAAAAACCCCATGCACTGCAACATAACTGATTAGGACACAATGCACCACCAGCTTGTGTTCCGCATTGCGCTTTATCCGCTAAGCACCATCTTGATGATCCTATCACAACTAGTATCACTACTACTAATGCTGACAATTGATTGATTGCCAATCTCTTCATATTTGTGAAACTGCATATACAAACTCCCTCCTCTCAATCTTATAAATACAGACTGATGGAGTAATACTATATTATAATAAGGTGAGGTCATGTAAGAAAAGATTTTCAAAATCCCAACAGCAGCTAGTGCCCATGCTGAGATAAAGACATATATGTATAGTTTATTATCATGCATGCATCGTGATAATAATAATAATACTATTATAAAATAATACTGTTATTATTGATATTGTCCATTTGGTTCCGAAGATTTGCGTGATTTATCCTGTTTATTAAATATTAATTTGTTTCCTGTTTAAACAAAAATATTTTGTTTTATGTAACTATTCGCCCCATAAAACATGTATGCATTTTGAATACTTGAACCTCCGGAATGACTTGCTCCTCGTGCTTCTCGTGTTTTTTGATTATATATTTTTTATCTGTTTAACATTTTTTTTAATTTAATTTATTTGTTTCAGTTTTAAAATATTAACGTGACTCGGTTACGGTGAACATGGAATCCAAACTGAACCAATTATATATTATAATAATTATTAAAAAATATAAGATAAATTATATTATAATTAGAGAAAAAAAGTGTATACACATACCGTGTACAAATGTCAATCTATCATAGCTGTATTTCCGACTAATTTAATTTAAAAGTACTAATATGTCATGATAAAATGTTATAATTTTATTAGATTATAGTATAAAATTAATCTATTTCAATAGTGCACTACTTTTAACCTCAGTTAATTATTATATAATGTTATTAAAAAATTATAAGTTTAACTAAGTAAAAATAATTAGAAAATTAACTTTTAACAGCTATTTTTAGACTTTTTAGTGCTGTGGTTATGGATTTTCTATGGCTATTGTCGGACTTTTTACATATGCTATTGCTACACTTTTTGTTTTTGTATTGAATAGTGTTATAGAATTTTTTATTCAAGAGAATAGTGTTCTAGATTTTTTTAATATTCCTGCAAGTTTTTCAAAGTAAATAATAATATCGGGCAATACTTGCGGATATAGGGCGGAAAGTTCGACAAAAAAATACTTCTCCACTTAGTTCAATTAATAATGGAGCTATCTTTTGTTAAATATGCAGAATACCTGCGGATATAGAAGCAGATTTACTTGTAGATGTTGTTGTAAATTATAGATTGGATTTTCTTGCGAATGTTTGATGAATACAATTTTTTGATGTAAGACTGACTTTGTGTATTAAAGAAGAACCCGCACGTCGGAATGGTTCAACAAGATTAATTAAGGTTTAGTGTCCAATGTTTGAATGACTCGTATTATAACTTTTCAAAAAGAGAATTGGTCCGCGAGTCCAACATCCATTTTTGTGACCTATGGGCTTTTAAACCATTCAAGTTCGTTCCAGGCCCGAAAATAACATTTTACTATTTTTCACAATTTCAACAATTTATGTTTTATTTATTTATTTTTATTTTGGATTAAAGGTGCATAAGGCTCCTTAGGGTTTCTTTATTTTCTGTATTTAAAGACCTTTGGCGTGACCATAAGGATCATCTTTCTAGTAACCGGTTATAGGATGCTGCAGCTCTTTAATTTCGTTAAAAACGACGTTTTGGCTAATCACGGTCCTTTTATTTGTTGCATCATACAGCTTGTAACCACCAATGAAGTGATACCTAGATGTATAATCAATTCTTCTTTTTATCTAATTTCTTTCTAAGTTGACCTGGAACATGTCGCAGTTTGAGTACACGCAGATCATTTTGAGGTTTCCGCTCTAGGCTGCTCCTATCAATATTGTCTGTAGAGAGCTAGATGACATTCTGGCAGATTTTGAGAGTCCTCTAGTACCGTTGGAGTATCGGAGTCATGAAGTCACATCTCAGTGGAGTTATGTTGAGAGTTACATGACTTAATTCTATAACATGTCACACCCTTACTCGACACAAGACGCTCCTGGACGTCCACCTAGGCCTGCTCATGAGGAGGTCCTAGAGAATAAGTAAGGCGGAGATAATCATGTCACTAATGTTTTGCAAATTTGTCAGAACATTATGCGGATTATACGTGAGGGCATAGCGTTGGGGCTATTTGAGAGATGTCAATGAAGCGGTTGCCCTAACACGTTCCATTCTTACTGAGACACAAAATGCTTTAGGTTATAGTAGGCAGATGAGAAGTCGGGATGTTAGGATTAACCATACTCAATAGACTATACTTTTGATTGTATTTTATTTATTTTTCATCAACACGGAGAATACTTGTTGTACTGTTATATTTGGTTTCTATATTATCCGATTGTGTTAAAGCATTACTCAATTCTATAATACATTTTTATTAACTGTTGAAACAAATAACGACAATTTTAATCGAATCAAAATTAATTTGGATTGAAAACACCACAATCTTAGTAAACTGGTTCTAAAAAACACACAATAATTCAAAGATGCATCTCCGAATTAACTCCACACATAGTTCGAAGATCTGTCTGCGAATTTACCCTAGGGTGAATTCAGAGATCTATCTGCGCATTTACTCTAGGATGAATTTGGAGATGCATTTTCGAACTAAATTTAAGAAAAAAAATATAGTTGTTCTGGTCTGGGCCGAGCAGACCCAATAAGCACAATTCAGGGCCCAAGCCCAATTGAGCACATGCTCTCCTTTGACCGTTAGAGCTTCATCTCCACATGTTCCACAAAGAGCACGTGGTCACCCAGAAGCGGGAGATCCAATCAACCTCCTATCCAAACCCTACGGGTGGTTCAACTAGGACGTGAGTCACTTGCTGACTCTACCCTACAACGTGGCATCCTAGCAGTTTCCTTCGTTTTAGACCTCCAACGATCCTACCCAAAAAAGAGAAATCTTGACACCGCGCTAGGGGTTATAAATACCCTCTTTCACTAGAGGATCAGGTAACTCATTCATTCCAACCTAAATCTGTGTACTTGCTCTCCATACTCAAATTCTCACTTTGACATTGAAGTACCTTGCAGGTACACCCTCTATTCATTCGAAGCTCAACAGTTGCAGATCATTGACGATCCAGTATGATCTGGTACGATCAATAGTATTTGATGCGTCCAAAGTATTTTGAGATTTTTCAAAAGTGTCTGAGTTGTACAAAGAGTGCAATGAAAAGTTGACATATATTAACTTAAGCAAGTCCATAAATCTTAATAATCTTTTAAACCTCGTACATTAGATTGAAAAGCATATTACCTTCTAGCAACGCCTCATTGAATAGCTTTTGTAGTGACTCAAATGGCATAGTACAAAGAGTGCAATGAAAAGTTGCCATATACTAACTTAAGCAAGTCCATAAACCTTAATAATCTTTTGAACCTCGTACATTAAATTAAAAAGCATATTACCTTCTAGCAACGCTTCATTGAGTAGCTTTAGTAGTGACTCAAATGGCATATTGCTCCCCATAAAGTTGTTTTAGAAATTATGTATAATAAAATATAGATGTGTGCTATTCCTACACTACTTTTGCCATATACCGTATCTACAATGAAAAGTTGCCATTTATTAACTTAAGCAAGTCCATAAACCTTAATAATCTTTTGAACCTCTTACATTAAATTAAAAAGCATATTACCTTCTAGCAATGCTTCATTGAATAGCTTTAGTAGTGACTCAAATGGCATAATGCTCCCCATAAAATTGTTTTAGAAATTATGTATAATAAAAGATAGACGTGTGCTATTCCTACACTACTTTTGCTATATACCGTATCTACACCGTACATCATAACAAAACAAAATGATGATGACTCAAAAACTAAAGTTAGATAAATTAATAAAAAAAATAAAACTAATATATTTTAACTATACTTAGACAGTATATATGTAAAAACTAGTGTAAACATAGCTTTTCTCTATAAAAAAAAAAATAACTTTGAGAAATTTTACTAAGCTTCTTTCAAGAATCCATAAAATATTTTAGCATATGCATTTGACTCTTCATAATCACTAGTTATATGATGATGATGATCACACATTTCTCTGAATACATGTCATGAAGCATTGCATATGTTTGAGCATATCACTCGTTTCAAGATTGACATTAAAGTCATTCCCTTCCTCTCTAAAATCCCTATCATCATCATTAGACGAAAGTCGTTCCCTTCCTCTTTAAAATCTATCTAATTTTCTTCCATAAAACTCCCTTTTCAATAATTTGGTTGAAATCCCCGCCGTAAATGTTGTTTCACACACCTGCTTTGGTCTTGTTTTGACATTATTGCACTTATGAAAAGGGCATCTAATTATTACTGTAAGCTTGGGTCCAGAAAATGCAAATTGTCACCTCTAATGTTAAGATGTGACTCAATATTTTTATTATTAGATTTGTTAATTTTATCCCTATAATCCAATAGTTTAGTTATAGATTTCTCTCTAATCATCTCATTCAACTATAACATGTCTCGTATTTGTGTCAAAAAGTTGTGGATAAACTATATAACAAAGTCCCTCATGTCAGAACTAAGAGGAATATAATAACGAGACCAAGAATAAAATTTGAAATTATTTCTCTTCCCTTTGTCATCCTTACTTACATTATTTCTTACATAGTGATTACAAATTATTTGACTTACAAACAGAATAATAAAGCATTTAAAAAAACAAAAAGCAAAATTTCTAATTCCTATTTATTTACACATTCTAACGGTTAAAATTGAAAAAATAGCATCTTAAATTCCCTGCACCTTGAAAATATGGCAAACCGACTCCACTGCCTCCGTTGAAGAAAGCCTCCAAATTATTTTGAAGAAAAGATATGAAATGTTTCACAAGCTGCAACAGAGAATACTATGATTTATTTAGTATCTAGTCATATTTGTATAAATCAGAACAGATATAGATCCAACCATTCCTACTAACATAAGAGATCAACTCAACCAGTAGTCCTACAGACATAAGAGATCAACTCACCTGAACTATCGAGAAGGAGTTCATTATTTTAGAAGCGAGGGAAGGACGTGGAAAACATAGATAACAAGCCCCAGGAGCAAACTGTGATTTCTCTATTAACATCCACAGTTAGGTTGGTTAGTTGTAGAAACTCACGATAAATCAAAGGATCCCTGGCCTTCACTGATTGCATAGAGTAGCTTTTTGTACATAATTTCCTGTTTTATATTGGACATCAAAGATTAGTACTAGAGGTCACAATAGCAGAGAAAACCCTTGGAAATGAATCATAATTTAATCAACAATGGTGAGCTGCGACTATGTTATTTGGACACTATCTTTTTTTTACACATTCCGTTCCGAAACTTTTTTATGCCAAACAAGGAACCGAACAAGGAAATGTGTGAAGATATGTTTGCAAAAATCATTTCTTTTCAGGACAATTACAATACCTTGGTAGAATAAGGAGGAAGCTTCAGGTAATTAGCACATGTCATAACACTGGGCAAGTCATCATCGGCTGATTCTGAATGCACATTCCCATTAGATGAAGTATTTACTGCAGTTGACGACAGCTGCGCCCAGTGTAAAAAAATGTCATGAATAGAGGTGACAACAAATATTAACGTGGATAATGATATGCAAAAAGAAAAATAAATTATATGAAGTACAAAATTAAGTCGAGAATAAGCTATAATATAGATACCAGAGTTGTCAAAAACATGTCTATATACCTTCCTCACAATTGTTAGTTTCGGATTTAGAACTGCCAGCCCACCAGGTGGCAGCCTGGGCGCACCAGTAACAAACTGACAGAAGGCCCTCTGTTGTTCTGGAGTGAACTCTCCCATAATTGTAAGTAACTGAAAATAGCATCCAATATGAAATGTGAATCAAATACAACTGGCCAAAATTCCCACTAATATACAGCAGTACTTAAAAATAGGAAAATAATCATACATTAACAATGGCAGGGCTTTTAGCAGTGTATCCATGGTCGAACTTTATATGATCAGTAAGTGTCTCTGCCTGCAGAAAATTTTCAACAGAAAACTTACAAGCTTGATGGGAAGTTCTAGGATTCTAATTATTGTTAAAGCCATAATGAAACTTGGAAAATACTCACCTCCCACAACTCTCGGCGGCCGCAAAGCAAATTATCCAGTTCTTGGGGATTAAAAATTTGTAAAGATGAAATGTCAAAAACCTGCATTGAACAGCACACATGTGCAAGTGAAAGACCTTTAGTAATAAACCAAATGTCTCATCCTGAGGAAACTCATTTCACAAATAATATCTTCAAGATGTCAATATTAGATATCCAATAACTGAAAACTGCAAATTCATTTTGTGGCAGAAAAATAGGGTTCGTATCTTGGTGGTAGGGAGCAAACATAAGTAAGAAAACACCAAATCTATATTTAATAATCTCCCTATTGAAATATTCAAGTATGAGATGTTGGTCAAATAAGTACTCACCACTCTAAGATATCACCAAAAATGATCTCTAATGATACAAATTAGTAAAAACACACCTCTTAAAAATCATAATGACATTATATCAACTAATCCATGATCCAATAAAACTCAGAAGCTATAATTCAAAAGTTTAGAAGCAGAAGGATGTGTGCTCCATGTTACCAAATTAAAATTGTTAGGAAAGGAAAAAGGGCAATGGTAGCATAATAAACTATGGCGGTGCATATACGAGATATTTTCCACTAGAAAAGGGGAGGGAAGGAGAGCCTTATTTAAGAAAAACAACACACTACATGTGCACGCTGTTTAAGCTATACTGATACTAGCATACAACCTGGTTAAACCCTGCTCTGAATGCTTCCATTTGTCGTGTGATTCCATTCTTGACAGTTGCGTCAACCACCAAGGATACATACTCCTCCAAATTGTTGATATCAACCTGAGAATTTTACAAGTTAAAAGAGATTTAAATATCACAAACCAAAATTTATAGACTTTCTGAGGATTTAACTGCATACTATGTCATCTCCTGGTTTCAATATGTATTCTGGATAACCAGGAAGCGTAAAGTCCAAACAGAGATCTTCAATTTGGGTGCCACGAAAAACAAAGTCAGTGTCAGCATCATTAGAGTTATCACAAATGGATTTCATATGATGCTTGCGTCGAACAATTGCATTCAACTCTTGCAAAGTCTTCCCAAGCTCCGCATCAATGAAAACAATGTCATGCAAATCAAGATCCTAAAACAGAATGAAGGTTAGATATTTACATAGAATAAAAGTCCTTAAAGTTTACAATGCCTATGAAATTGGTCAGGACAAAATATTCAACAATAACATACTTGACCAAGAATAAGCTTATAAAATGCCACCGACAATGGAAGATCCAATAGGCGACCATCTTGAAGAGCTTTAGCCATCACACGGCCTAGCAGCCGAAAATATTCAACCACTTTTGTAAACTGGCTATCCACTGATGCATCAGCATTTGTAGGCCATGGCCGAGGAAACAACCCCATAGGAGCTTGCACTAGTTCCCCATCTCCAGGGACATTAGGCCCATAGCCTTCACAGCTTTTCATTTTCTTTTCATCTCCATCAACCTCCATTTGATGTTTCTCTGAAGAATAAGACCTCCACATTTGCAGTCTAACTTTTTGCAAGTCGTGACTTAGAATTGTATAAAACTCAAGGGTGGGTCCCAGACCAGTGCCAACTTCACCAAAATATTCCACTTCAAGCACAGCTTTTTGGCTAGAATACATCTCCATAACTTTTGCAGCAGAATCCAAAATCCGATTTCGAGATACACGGACCTTTTGGCGTTGCAATCTCCCTACCCTCGTCGCTCTTTCAGTTGTTGATCCTAGACCCTCAGCACCTTGTTGCTGCTGAAGTCGATTGAGTGCACGAGATAACCCAAACGCAGTTGAATAAAAGTACTGCTGTCGAGTCTCAAAAGGAAACAAGAAAGGGCAAGCTTTAGTCAACTGGTTACACCATGAGGGGAGACTGCCACTGCACAGTACAAGCGCATCCTGTATTTGCCTGGCCAATTTTGGAGTAATCTTGCTACTTACAAATTCCTCTGGGGACACCCTAGCACCGGCGGTAACACCTAGCTCGTCAAAATCAAAGATTTTTCCCTCAGCAAATTGATCATTAACCATTTGGGCCCTTAAACGAGGCGCAAGCTGGTTCAAACCTTCCAACACACGCAGTAGTGCCAGAATATTGTAGGTAGGATTAGATTTCTCTAGATCACAGGGCAATTCTCCCTGCAATATACTGTCGAGAACTGACGTCTGATGCAACTTAGCTTCTGAACTGAAATTAGAGGAAGACCCAGATTTGGCAGCCTTCGAAGTATTTGAACTTGATCCTCCAGTAGGATCTCTGTTTGTCTGGTTTTCAGCCCTCTGATAAGTGATGGTGCAAGTTTCACCCCACGGTCCACTTCCATCACTGGATATCAAATCACTTCTAGCAAACCTATCATCGTCGTCTTCATCTAGCACAAGCTGTCTTTGAACTGCCTGATATACAGTCAGATTTCTATTGAGCTGCTTCCCACCAGCAGTAAAAATCAATTTCGGAGGCTCATTTGAACTTCCAAACAGTCGTCCATGTCTATCTCTGCCACCCCTGAAACCTCTTGTATTAGCATATCCAAGTCCTGCCATGGCAGCGGCAAACGATGTTGCACCCCTTGAGCTAGATGAATGGCCACTCTTAAAATCAGCAGAGTCAGACTCCCTGGCTGTACCAGCTTTGCTGCTAGAACCTAAAGCTACATTAGTCAAGCTATCATTTGTTGCCGCGGCCAGGGTACTCTCCGCGGGGTCTCCCAATTTCACATCATGTACTTTGTCAGGAGAGCAAACAGGAAGAGAATCATCCCTCAGAACCTGTAAAAAAAAAAATATTAAAGCTAAGGTTACTTTATGAGGTGGTTATTGAAATATAAAATAAGAACAATAGTGGCAATTTGTGTTTGATGATTTCCAATTGCTAACAAAGATGCAGATTAGCTAAATCATAGTACCCAATTATTAACTATATGGTAATTATTTTATGTGAAAAATATAACCAAATAATAGTAACAGCAATTGAATTTGATAAAATTAGAAAATGGGGATGAATGCACTGACCTGAATGAGATGTCTCAATATTGGTACAAGTATGACTATTAAAATCCACATTTATCTTTGACAAAGTTTATAAAAAACGAAATACTCCCTAAGTTCCCGAACTATTGATGATTCGATTTTTGTTTTTGTTGTTACTTTGTTAGAAGACATCAGAATTCAAAGTATCTTATATCATCTTATTAGAGTAATATAACTGGCTATTTGTAAGTCACTAAGGCTAGGTAACCTGCTACTGCAGGTTACAGGATTGCTACTAAAAATGCAATCCTCTTTGTAACTATCTTTCAATCAATGAAAACTGAATTCAGTTACAACTGAATCATGAGCAATGCTTAACTGAGTTTCTAACATAGTATCAGTTTCTAACATAGTATCAGAGCCTATCGATCGGACCATGGGCCACGCACCAAGTCCAAAAGAGTGTTGGGCGTGAGGGAGTGTATTAGGAAGATCCTAAAGTCCCACATTGGTTGGAGATAGAGCATTGAAAGAGTATATATAAAAGGACACACCTCACCTTACCAACCGGTTTTGTAAGGATGAGTTAGGTCAAACTCTAATATGGTATTAGAGTATGATGCCTTAATGAAGAATCAGACTTGGACTCTTGTTCCTCTTCCAGCCCACAGAAAGGCTATTGACTGCAAGTGGGTATTTCGCATCAAGGAAAATCATGATGGTACTATTAACAAGTTTAAGGCTAGGTTGGTTGCTAAGGGTTTCCATCAAAGACGTGGTCTTGGTTTTCAGGAAACCTTCTCCCCTGTTGTGAAGCCTATCACCATCGGACTTATCCTCACTATTGCTCTAACTCATAAGTGGACTATTCAGCAGGTTGAAGTAAACAATGTCTTCCTCAATGGATCCTTAATTGAGGAAGTGTACATGGAGCAACCCCAAGGCTTTATTAGTTCCAACCCCTCTCATGTTTGTAAACTGAACAAAGCTCTTTATGGGCTTAAGCAAGTTCCCAGGCAATGGTTTGAGAAGCTGCAAACTGCCCAACTATACCTTAAATTTCAGGCCAGCAAGTGTGATCCTTCACTTTTCACCTACTCTTGTAACAATCATACTATCTACATCCTAGTGTATAGTGATGATATGGGAGCTCCAAGACCTTGGTTCTTGATATCATTCACAAACTAGATCAAGCCTTTTCTCTAAAACACTTCGGAGATCTAGATTACTTTCTTGGCATTGAGGTTAAATTTGCCTCCAATGGCAGTCTACTACTGAACCAATCCAAATAAATAGGAGATCTGTTGCAGAAAACTAACATGCTTGAATGTTCAGTTGTCGCCACTCCTATGCAGTCCACTTACAAGCTCACAAAAACTGGCTACATTCCTCTGCCTGATCCTTTCCTCTATAGATTTGTTGTTGGGGCATTGCAGTATGCCACTATCACTAGGCCTGACATTGCCTATGTTGTTAACAAGGTGTGCCAGTACATATCCATGCCTCTTGAAGCTCATTGGGTTGCAGTTAAGAGAATACTCAGATACCTAAAAGGGACTCTTCATCATGGCTTGCATCTCTCTCCCTTGTCTTCTCTCAATCCTCCATCTCTGCAGGTATATTGTGATGCTGACTGGGCCTCTGATGTGCACCCATCTTTTTTGGAGGAAACCTCATCTCTTGATGGTCTAAGAAGCAGACTGTGGTAGCCAGATCCAACACTAAAGTTGAATACAGAAGCTTGGCTCAGGCTACTGCAGACCTATTGTGGGTTCAGACTATTCTCAAGGAACTTTTTGTCTCCACCAAACCTCCTGTCACTCTTTGTGACAATCAATCAGCTATCCTCCTTGCTCATAAGCCTATTATGCACTCTAAAACCAAGCACATGGAGATTGATCTGTTCTTTGTCAGTGAGAAAGTCCTCTCCAAGCAGCTGGAAATTCTGCATATTCCTGGATATTATCTTAGAATATCTTGTGAATAAGGATTTGTTATTAGAATAAGGGTTGGTTCCTAGAATAAGGGAAACAAATCATAAAATGATTTGTTTTGATTAAATGTAATTATTTAGTGTAATTACCTGTATAGCCCTGTAATCTCTATATATACAAGAAATAATAATGAGAAAGGTATTAAGCCAAGAATTCTTGACATGGTATCAGGTGTTCGATCCAACCTGTGAACCCTAATTATCTTGGCTGAACAGCGACACCCCACTGGGTCGCTCTCGAAATCGTGTGCTTCTCTTTCGTGTTCGTTTCGAAACCTCTTACGCGTTTGTTTCAAATCCTCTTACGTTTGCGAAACCTCTTTCGTGTTCGTTTTGAAACCGTTTTCTGGTAATCAAAACCTCGTGGTTGCTTGCTATTCTGAGTTCTTGGTCGTCATCTCGTGATTTCGTCTTTATGATTTTGTGTTTATCGAAATCAATTCTTGTTCGGTAATTGCTGATTGTTGTTCGGCAATTGCTTTTCGGCACTGATTGCTTCTCGGCGATTCTTGTTCGGTGAAATTTGTTATCCTGCGAGCTGACAATCTTGTTCGGTGGTTTGTTTTAGGGCTTCGTATCAGGTTGCATACATCAGTCCTGTTGCAAGTTATTATTAAAAAAATAATAATAATAATATATTGAGAAGAGTTACTGTACGGTGGTTTCATAGCTTATTTGGTGCATAGTAATTTTTTTCTATTCTTCAGAGGAAAAGAGCTACGGTAATGGCCATGGAAGCTGAAAAGAATTTTTGTGTCCGTTTTACCGGTAAGAATTATTCTGCATGGGAATTTCAATTCAAAATGTATGTTAAAGGAAAGGGATTATGGAGTCACCTAGATGATGTTTCTAAGGCACCGACGGAGAAAACGGCTTTAGATACTTGGGAAACTAAAGATGCTCAAATTATCACTTGGATTCTCAATAGTATTGATCCTCAGATGATCAATAATTTGCGCTCCTTTTCAACTGCTCAAGAAATGTGGAATTATTTAAAGCGCATTTACAACCAGGACAATTCGGCAAAACGTTTTCAGTTGGAGCTAGACATAGCCAACTACAAACAAGGTGATTTGTCTATTCAAGAATACTATTCTGGTTTTCTAAATCTCTGGACAGAACACTCTGCTATTATACATGCTAAGGTTCCCAAGACCTCCCTCGCGGCTGTTCAAGAAGTTTACAACACCAGTGGGCGAGATCAATTTCTAATGAAACTTCGTCCAGAATTTGAGGTTGTTAGAGGTGCTTTACTAAATAGGAATCCCGTTCCTTCTTTGGATACTTGTGTTGGTGAACTTCTCAGGGAAGAACAACGTCTGCTTACTCAAGGAACTATGACTCATGATGCTGTCAGTTCCGAACCTGTGTCAATTGCATATGCTGCTCAGAGTAGAGGAAAGGGTCGTGATATGCGACAAGTCCAATGTTTTTCTTGCAAACAATTTGGACATATTGCTCGCAATTGCAGTAAGAAGTTTTGCAACTATTGCAAACAACAAGGTCATATCATCTCTGATTGTCCAACGCGTCCTCCCCGACCAGCACAACGACCAGCCCAGGCATTTCATGCCACTACCAACTCTGCCGTTGGTTCTCTCAATGCTGGTGCATCTAATGGTGGTGTTCTACAACCTGAAATAGTTCAACAAATGGTACTTTCTGCTCTTTCTGCCTTGGGAATTCAGGGTAAGTCTTCTAATGTTTCTCAGCCATGGTTTCTTGATTCTGGTGCATCCAATCACATGACTGGTTCCTCTGAATACTTGCACAATTTACATTCTTATAATGGTAATCGGCAAATTCAAATTGCTGATGGTAATAAACTTTCTATCACTGAAGTTGGTGACATAAACTCGAAATTTCGTGATGTGCTTGTATCACCCGGACTTGCTTCCAACTTATTGTCAGTCGGTCAATTGGTGGATAACAATTGTAATGTTAACTTCTCTCGTGTTGGTTGTGTTGTGCAGGAGCAGGTGTCGGGGAAGGTGATCGCGAAGGGGCCTAAAGTGGGCAGATTGTTTCCGCTCCAGTTTAGTTCTAGTCATTTATCTTTTGCTTGTAATAATGTTTTGAACTCGTATGAGGATTGCCATAGAAAATTGGGCCATCCGAATTCTGTTGTTTTGTCTCATTTATTTAAAACTGGTTTGTTGGGAAATAAAAATATTTGTACGACTTCTATTTCATGCTCTGTTTGCAAATTGGCTAAAAGTAAAACACTTCCTTTTCCGTCAGGTGCTCATCGTGCCTCCACATGTTTTGAGATGATTCATAGTGATGTGTGGGGAATGTCTCCTGCCGCATCTCATGCTCACTATAAATATTTTGTCACATTTATTGATGATTACAGTCGTTTTACTTGGATATATTTTCTTAGATCTAAGTCTGAAGTGTTTTCTATGTTTAAGAAATTTTTGACATATGTTGAAACTCAATTTCAAGGACGTGTTAAAATTTTTCGATCTGACTCTGGAGGTGAGTATATGTCTCATGCGTTTCAGGAGTACCTTCAACAAAAAGGAATAGTGTCTCAAAGATCTTGTCCAAATACTCCCCAACAAAATGGGATGGCAGAGCGAAAGAATCGTCATTTGCTAGATGTGACGCGTACCTTACTTCTTCAAGCTTCTGTGCCATCCCGATTTTGGGTAGAGGCTCTTTCCACTGCCGTATTCTTGATCAATCGTCTTCCTTCTACGGTTATTGCTTTTGATTCTCCCTTCTTTCGTCTTTTTAAAACTCAGCCTGATTATAATGATTTACATACTTTTGGCTGTGTGTGTTTTGTTCACTTACCTCCGTTTGAACGAAATAAACTTGGAGCCCAGTCTGTTCAATGTGCATTTATGGGGTATAGCAACTCTCATAAGGGTTTTGTGTGTTATGATGTCTCTAATCACCGCTTTCGAGTTTCTAGGAATGTTACATTTTTTGATAATCAATATCTGTTTTCTTCTCTTTCTCCTGCCACAGATGATTTTGCTATTCTTCCTAACTTTTCTATTATGCCTCAATCTATAAAACGTTACAAACCAGGAATTACATATGTCAGACAACGCAGAAAACAGGTTCCCACGGCCCCTCCCGACACTGATCCGCCACCTGATCCTGAACCGGTCGACCGACGACGGTCTGGTCGAATATCTAAAGCACCAGATAGATATTCACCAGACAGGTATGATTCCTCACATACTTCTCTGACTGCCTCATTATCTAGCATATCTATTCCTACTTGTTATGCACAGGCTATTAAAGATGTGCGTTGGATAAAAGCAATGAATGAGGAACTTCAGGCTCTTCAAGAGAATTTTACATGGGATATTGTCTCTTGTCCCCCTGATATCAAACCCATAGGCTGCAAATGGGTGTATTCTGTGAAACTGAATTCCGATGGATCTCTGAATCGTTTCAAGGCTCGATTGGTTGCCTTAGGAAACAAGCAGGAATATGGAATTGATTATGATGAGACATTTGCACCGGTTGCTAAAATGACTTCTGTTCGTACGGTACTCTCTATAGCTGCTTCAAACGGGTGGTCTCTTCATCAAATGGATGTGAAAAATGCTTTTCTTCATGGTGACCTGACGGAAGATATTTATATGACTCCTCCTCAAGGTTTATTCTCGTCAACTAAGTGCGTGTGCAAGCTCAAACGCTCATTATACGGTTTGAAACAAGCGCCTCGAGCATGGTATGAAAAATTCCGCTCCACTCTACTTGGGTTCTCCTTTACTCAGAGTCAGTATGATTCCTCTCTATTTATTCATAGAACATCTACAGGAATTGTCCTACTTCTTCTGTATGTTGATGATATGATTATTACTGGTTCTGATAATGCTTCCATTCAAAGCCTTAAAGAGCAGTTACAAGCATCGTTTCATATGAAAGATCTTGGTAATTTGCATTATTTTCTTGGTTTGGAGGTTCATTCTACATCTAAGGGCATCTTCCTCCATCAACACAAATATGCCACAGATTTAATTTCTATGGCTGGTCTCCAATCGGCTAATCCAGTGGATACTCCTCTTGAGGTTAATGTTAAATATCATCGTGATGATGGTGATCTCTTGCCTGATCCTTTATTGTATCGTCAACTTGTGGGTAGCCTGAATTACTTGACTATTACCCGCCCTGACATATCTTTTGCTGTTCAACAAGTAAGTCAATTCATGCACTCTCCTCGCCATCTTCACTTGGTAGCAGTTCGTCGCATAATTCGCTACTTGAAGGGAAGCTCTCACCGTGGTTTATTCTTTCCCATTGGAATTGCTCCAAAATTGAGTGCTTATAGTGATGCTGATTGGGCAGGGTGTCCTGATACTCGGCGATCTGTCACTGGCTGGTGCATGTTTCTTGGCTCTTCGTTGATCTCATGGAAGAGTAAGAAACAAGCGAGAGTCTCTAAATCTTCTACTGAATCTGAGTATCGTGCCATGTCTGCTGCTTGTTCTGAAATAATTTGGCTACGTGGTCTTCTGAATGAACTTGGATTTCCTCAAATAGAGCCAACCTCACTTTATGCTGACAATACAAGTGCCATCCAGATTGTTGCAAATCCTGTTTTTCACGAACGCACCAAACATATCAAAGTTGATTGTCATTCAATCCGTGACGCGTATGATGACCGACTAATATCACTTCCTCATGTCAGTACTCAGTTGCAAATTGCAGATATTCTTACCAAGGCTGTTCCGCGTCCACGTCATCAGTTTCTTGTTAGCAAATTGATGCTCATTGACCAGCCGCATCAATTTGAGGGGGGATGTGAATAAGGATTTGTTATTAGAATAAGGGTTGGTTCCTAGAATAAGGGAAACAAATCATAAAATGATTTGTTTTGATTAAATGTAATTATTTAGTGTAATTACCTGTATAGCCCTGTAATCTCTATATATACAAGAAATAATAATGAGAAAGGTATTAAGCCAAGAATTCTTGACATATCTGAGATAATCCACATGATTGGTTTATCCACATGATTAGTTTACTATCTTAAAATCAGAGAAAATTAATTTCCATATTATGCCAGTTACTAACTCTCAGAATGTGTGGCTTAGGCCTAACTCATCCCTACAAAACCGACTTGTAGGGTGAGGATTGCCCCCACTTATGAACACAACACAGGCCATATCTCTAAACAATGTGGGACTAAATCCACCCCTTCAAAGCTAACACAATGAAGGTGTTAGGGGCTACAATGAAGGCAAGCCAAAGAGCCGCAATTAAGGCGACTAGGGGCGGACCGCAATTAAGGTGGAAAGTCCAACGCTAACTATTACTATCGAGATTTTATCCCCCGTTTCATTAGTAATTGGAGTTTTGAATTATTATGCAATAGGTCTTTCTGTATCATAATCATCAACGATAATCATATTTTGAAGTCCGGTTGTCATCTTCCCGATGCGTCAGCCTCCCTCCTCTGTCATGTTCAAATTCTTTCCTTCAACATGTCATATCTTACATTTTCCTATTTAGCTACTGTATACTTCTGCAGAGTGTCCTGCATTTTCTGGTTCCGGCTGCAGAAGGAAAAAGTTCCAAACAAGTTTTCTGCAATAACCCGTCATTTAAAATTCCTAACCCCAATCTACTACTTATTGAAAATTTCAGGACAAGCCAATACCAAACACGCTCACATGTGGGCCGGAGTACCAATTTCCTGGCCTCCTTCCTCAAGTGTCACCTCTTTCTCCTCTACTTGAACATGCTCTCATTTGACTCCATTGTGACTCCGATATACGTCTTCCTCTTGTTACAGGCGCTGTTTGGTGCTCGTTTCTCTCTGTTTTCACCACTCAACCACGGTAATTAAAATCCATATTTGAATCGTAAAATCCCGCGATTTAACGATTATGCTTGCCCTCAGCAATTAAGAGTATACGCATAATTCTATTTTGATGTAATCAGGTGGAATCTCCCCCTATTAATCGTTGAATCATAAATCTACTATCTTTGAAATGTTATGTGATTATACTTATGAATGGATTTAATTTAGAAGTATTTGAAGTGTGATATATACATATACCTATGTACATATACATGTGTGTGTGTGTATACACACATCATTCATATTGAAAAATATATTTATAGCAAACTTAAGGCCTAGTAACCTTTAGTTTTGAGGGGAGTGTAAGAAGATATGTCAGCATCTTAGAATGTCTTAGATTCTCTCATATAAGTAGTTTTCTACATTAGAGTTCCTTCAAATATTAGTTTTACATATTCTAAAGTCTTCTGGTCTAACAATTGAATGAACTGTGTGTGCAGTATTTAAGCCACAAATATTTAACCAAGAGGACTAAAGTCTTCATGCCTAAGGCTATTGGTTTAGTGCATTAATAATGGGTAGCCCAATAATAAACCTAGGATAGGCTCCATTGGATTTAAAGTGGATTTTGATATGTTAAAACCCTTTTAAATATGGCAAACTATGAAGTAAACAGATTTGGTATATCAAAAGCCACAGTAAATCCGACAAAAGAAATAAACAAGTCGGAAAAGCATAGATGGTATTTACATAAATCTAATAGTTTAAGTGAGATACTCTCAGAAAGAATTTGGGTTGGGCCTAACTCATCCCTACAAAACCGCCTTGAAGGATGAGGATTGCCCCCACTTATAAACACAACACACGCCATATCTCTAAGCAATGTGGGACTAAATCCGCCCCTTCAAAGCCAACACAATGAAGGTGTTAGGGGCTGCAATGAAGGCAAGCCAAAGTGCCGCAATTAAGCCAACTAGG
This sequence comes from Vicia villosa, assembly GCF_029867415.1. NCBI lineage: Eukaryota > Viridiplantae > Streptophyta > Magnoliopsida > Fabales > Fabaceae > Vicia > Vicia villosa. The sequence continues at coordinate 18,018,825 of NC_081182.1, read as the reverse complement.
GGCGTACCGCAATTAAGGCGGAAAGTTCAACACACCCCCTCGCGCTTGGGCCTCAATGAACCCGAAGTGTGGACGATACGGGAAGCCCAACAATGGATCTAGGATAGGCTCTGATATACCATCTCAAGAAATGAGGTTACGCCTAACTCATCCCTACAAAACCGGCTTGTAGGGATGAGTTAGGCCCAACCCAAATTTTGAGATTGTATCAGATACTAATATAATAAAAATACTGATAGTAGGCTAAGATCTTAGCAGATGAAGAAGAAGAAGAAGAAACTTACCTCTTCATGGTCATCCTCATCATCATCTGAAATATCATCTTCAGAAATATCATCATCTTCAATCTCAACGGGAGATATATCCAATTCTTCATCCTAGCTCACAAAAGCATCCAAAAATAATGTCAAGGATCCACATAGAATAGAAAGGACTCAAACAGTCCAAGCCACTACTAATAATGAGATATAACAGGTACCTCATCAATTCAAAGCATCACTTTAATACATGCATGTAAAAGCTATCAACAATTAAAAGCATCTACTAAACTTGAGCATAAATTTTTCAACATAAACAGAATAAAGTAAATTATCAAAATGCAACTTAACAAAAATTCTCAAAATGTAGTGATTATATAATTTATAAGTAAATTATCAGCTAAGGGATGCATAAGTTAGGTAATTATAAGTCATATTGCAGGATCAAACAACAACTTCAGGAAAGAACATAATATTTATGGAAACTCTACTGCAGAAATCCTACTTAATGTGGTCATGCAAGATGAAATATAGCATCTTTTATTTGAAAGTTAAAACAAATAGTTTAGTAACTGTTCATTGAGGGTGCAAAATTTTCACTATAAATCCAATTTTATTTCAGCATGGTGCCAGGTCAAAATATTACTTCCTAAAATATATGCACAGATATATGAGATACAAGCAAACAGATGTGCAAAATTTATTTACGTCGATGCATAGTAAATAAATTCAAAAAAACAACTTGTTAATAGCTCCAAGATATTCCATTCAACATAAACAAAAACCAACTTGTTAATAGCTCCAAGATATTCCATTCAACATAAACAAAAACCAGCTCTCTGAAAAGCTGGCAAATGTTTTTTAAATATAATGTGCCATCTGACCCAAGAATAATTTGAGTTTAAAATGTAGGTTTTGAACATGTCTACTCAAACATGTATTGAAATTCACTTTCATAACAAAAAAGGGGGTGACAAGGATCAAACAGATGGCCAGTAGGCTATAGAAGCTCTAAATCCATATCAAGAACAAATCTCAGAAAAGCTTAAAATAATAGGTGAAGAAGACTTGTGAATGCTTTCTACATAAAACAAGAGGAGAAAAGGAGCATGAGCTGAGCATAAGCATAACATAATTCAACAAGAATTAAATGAACTTAATGCCACAAACTAATGCAGACTAGAACAATTTAATTATCATGAATCATTTCAAATATTAGCAGCACACCTCAGATGTTGACTCAGCATTTGTTGGTTTCATGAAAGCATCTTTGCTGAGATCTGCTCTTCTCCGTGCAGCATTCCTTGTTTGGGGTCCTCTAGCTTCTTCCGGTGCAGGCTTTAATACAGCTTTGCCCTTGACCTTAGATGAGCTTGTGCTTTTATTTTGAGATAGTTCTTTTCTAGGAGTATCTCCTATACTAACAGAAGTTCTAGATCTAGTAGAATGACGATGGACAATGGAGGGAGTTCGAGTGGAAGGAGATGAAGCACCTGCTCTTGTAGGAGTCGTTCTAGATGCCAAATTCCCAGCAGGTGCGGTAGACTTTTGAGCAGGTTCACCACGCTGGACACGGGGCCACAGAAACTCCTCGATGGCTGCTAAACTTGCTAAGGGATCAATCAATACAATGCTTGATGAATAATCCTTAAGTGACTTTTCACCCTGGGCTCGACAGAGACGCAACTTGTAGGGCTGAGACGACAGAGATATGGGACTCAGAAGAACAGAAAAATGCTCCAAGGAAGACAAAGCATTTTGAAGCTTCTGAACCAAGATAGTCATAGGAGCAGTAACCCTATTGTCAGTGTTAGTAGGTAGTGCAACAGCAACAAATGACTTAAACCTCATAAGTGCTAGTTGCCGAAGCTTGAGCATATTGGTTTCTGAGATTCGATGTTTAGAAGAATACCCACAAGAGAAGTAATTAAGCAAAGCTTCAACAACACCACTTCCAATAAATTCAAAAGTAGACACACCATCTCCTTTGCCAAGCTCCTTTAGCATGTCAGAAATCACCCCAATCAAATAATCTTCCAAATTAGCAGACTTTTTGTCCTGACCAAATCCAGAAGCTTTAGCTTTTCCCTTTACCTTAGTTCTTTGGTCATCAACACCAGTATTCAACTTGATGCAAAGATTTTTCAGGTGCAAAAGATCGTCACTAACACCCACTTCAACAGTCCCCGGAACAGAAGGAAAGTACCTGTCTTTAAAATTTTTAGCAGCTGAGCTAACTGATGAGCGAATGCTGGAGTTAACTGTTGGAGGTTCCACAGAACATGGTGGCACACTCACTTTTACTGGAACTGGACTCTTCAAATCGTCCAGGAGATTTTCATCGGGATTTAAGTTACCACTGCGTAGGTGATAGTGCTTACGGTGAAATGACGCTCCAGGTATGGAATCACCATCCTTCTCCCTGGAAGATGCTTGTGTAGTAGTGATATTGATTGACTCTCCAGCCACAATAAGTTGGTCAACTGCATGGACCACACCTTCTCTGACAAACATCTTAGATAATGTTTCAGGAAGCTTTTCCATCAGGATTTCTGCAATTTGCAAGGCATGAACCAAAATATGTGGATCTTTCCATGCTAGAACACCAGCTAAGAAACTGTATCATCAAAGCGACAATGCATAAGTTGTCTACAGAGAATATAGTGATTGCAATCCAATTAACATTCTAATACCTTGATATATTTGTCACACTCAACAAAGACTGGATCATCTCAGCTGTGCTGAAATACATCAATTTTACAATGACAGACAGACATTTGTTGCGAACAGAACCATTGACGCTGGAACCGTATATCTATTTGAAAAGCAAGTCAACATTACTGATCAGTCACCAACAAGGAGAAATCTTAAAAACAAAAGAGAAATATAAAAGCACATTTTTCTTTTTTTTTAAATGATCAATAACCTACAAAGGGAAAGTCAAATATTTTAACAAAAAACCAAATTCAAACATTGAACCTGCATCAAAACTGGGAGGAGATCCATCTCAAATTGCTGAAGCAGCTCAGGCTGATCATTTAGTATTTTCTCTCGAGCTGATATTTCATGAACAATTCCAGTTGGGTCTTGTGTCCCAGAACTGCTGGCAGGAGACCTTTTCACAACAGGCCCTTTCAAGAGCATGTTTGATATGACTGGAAGAGACATAGCTCCTTGAGGCAACGGAGGCAGAAGTTCATTTGCCAGGTTCACAATCTCAAATATCTATTTAATAGAAAAGAGGATTAGAATAACATCATTTCTCCGAAGAAGAGAATTAATTTTCTTCAAGATTAAATAGCGTGTTCAATTTCAGGATCAATTTAATGAGCCATAAAGAGAAAAGAGTAAATTTAATCGACCAAAAGGAACACCAAAGTACTCTATACCTGATCTGCTGGCCTATTCAATGCAGGTGAAACAGAGGCATTAGATGAAACTCCAGAACCAGATAGTATATCTTTAAGAGTGCCACTAATTCCAAGGAGAAACAAAGTTTTAGCTCCAAGAGAGGACCCACTTGCACATGTGGAAAGAAGTCGGATCAAGCCCTACACATGCCATTGAAATCAAGGGTACAACCCACCACAAGTAAAAACATTATATTTAATACTTCATAGCAAAGACTACACTTACAGTATATGTTGACGTGCTGAGAGAAGCCTGTCCACCACCAGAACTACTAGTAGAAATTAGGGAGGCAGCTTGTGCTACCAGTCCATGATTGCACAATTTATCTAATTTGTCCGGGGATGAAGAAAATGCCTCAGTTATTCGAGTCAAACATATGGAGGCGTGCTCAAGAACCTACAAATTTTAAAATTGAATATTGTGAACTAATGAAGTGTAGAACGTAGCGCAGTAGAGTAGAATTAGACTATCCAGACTCATCTATATTCTTCTGTCTAGTTGTCAGATAGACTTAAAACGATCCATAACAGATTAGTGGATTCTATAATCCCTAACTTCGCCTCTATATACATGAGGTGTGGTTCTTAATATGAATTGGATCATTCCTGATATGAATTGAGAACCCAAATTGACTAAAGACATGACCAAAGTAGTCTTTATAAGGCTTGGGTAATCCTCACCTCTTTAGCTAGCTTCAAGCCTTCTGCAGTTGAGTTAGTGGCTAGTGCCCAATCAATTCAGAGACAGTATCAAAGCATCTCATAGTTTTGCTATCGAGCCATTCGACTTTTTCTATGCTCAATGGTATTTAAAATCCCGATCTGAATCGTAAAATCCCTCAATTAAACGAATATGCTTGCCCTCAGCGATTAAGAGCATACACATAGTCCTATTTTGATGTAATCAGGTGGAATCTCCCCTAATAATTGCTGAATCATATAATCTCTTATCTTTAAAACATTTCAGCAATTATACTTATGAATGGATTTCAATTTATACAAGTATTTGAAGTGAGAAATTGAAATCCCAGTGACTAAAGATAAGACTAAAGTAGACTTTGCAAGGCTTGAGTAATCCTCACCTATTGAGCGACCTTCTACAGTTGAGCTACTGCCAAATCAATTCAGAGGTAGTATCAAGGCATATCATAGTTATGTTACGAGGCCATTTGATTTTTTTTCTATGGTCAAGATGTCCAGTGCATGGTAGTTAAAATCCCTATTTGAATCGTAAAATCCCACGATTTAATGTTTATGCTTGCCCTCCGAGATCAAGAGTATTCGCCTAATCCTATTTTGATGTAAGCTAGTATTTGTATTGAGTTAGATCAATCCAAAATTCTACGGAAAAACATTCATCAACTTTAGAAGGTCTTAACCAAATTATCATAGGAAACACATTCATCAACTTACACCTTTAGAAGGTCCTAACCAAATCATCATAGGAAACGGCTAGAGTGAGCCTATTCATTCCTTGATTTCGATGTATTTCTGTTCAACACTTGATCCTAATATCAGCTGAGTATATTAAGAGCATCTCCAATAGAAAGAACTTATTTCGATTGTTTGAGCTATTTGTGTGGGACCAAATTGCCACATTGCATTTAAGCAGCATCTAAGCAATCTAAACCAATTTTACTCCAATGGTAATTTTAATAAACAATATATATGACCCAATCAATTTATATTTGGCCCCACAAATTATCAAGATTAATATGATTTAATGATAAGCAAGACACTTTTTGAATTGCTTCATGAAGCAACTTACACAAATATTTAAGCAACAGGAACGCCACGTGTATCTACTCCAATAGTAAAAATGCTAAGTTCCGGAACTTATTAATCCTAGTGTGCATTAAGCAAGCTCCATTGGAGATGCTCTAAATAACTCCAAGTTCCTAACATCACTTGCCCCCTCTTCTTCCACATGGGAATTTGATTGGCTGGTAGTTGACCTTTGGAGTTAAGGAAAACACTAGTGGCATAATAAGTAAATACAAAGCTTACCTAGTAGCCAGGGATTCCACCAATATATAAGTCATCCCCCTAGATCTAAAGACGTTGATATTCACTTGTCTGCGAGCGTAATAAGGACGACAGCTATTGTCTAAATCAGGCACTATGGGATTGATTTGAGCATCTTGGTTCAACTCAACTTTGTTAGAATTAGGTTTTCAGGAGTAAATGTGTTCTCTTTCTTTACACTCAAGCTATTGTTGTTGCCTCTGTCCTTGCTTTTATAGTTATCATTGTTATCACAGGATTGAGCTCCTCTCATTCAGAAGCTAAGCACTCCAATTAATTCAATTTTTGCTTGGGAATTTTGAGATTCTTGACTACTTTCTAGGATTGAGTTCATGTCTCTCGGATGGATCACGATCACGGACACTCAATAAATGCATCTGCTATCTTCGAGCTATAACAAATTTTATAGGGGAAATATCCTATATCTTCTCGTGTGGCTGGGGGCTGAAAATTATTCAAAAGAGGTAGTAAATTACCTATATGATCCTACTATGAAGGACAGTGGACACCTGACATGACAATTCAATATACATAGGACACCGACACCAATTCATATACATTTATTTATTTCTTATGATTCTGACGCAGTCGGAAGCCGCCCAAAGGAATAGCAAGCGCTAAACCTTGAATGAAAACAGGGTTGCAAGCGCAAACCCTATAGATAAGCTCTGGAGTCCACCAGGAATAAAGAAAACTTTGGATTCTATTATAATAAAAGAGATAATCCTTATGGCCATGCCAAAGGTCTTTAAATACAGAAAACAAATAAACCCTATTGGGCCTTATGGGCCTTTAATCCAAAACAAAATTAAATAAAACAAATAAAATAGAAATTGCTTAAATATTAAAACTAAAATTGCTTAAATATTAAAATGCTTTCTGACGTGCGATTTCTTCTTTGATACGCACAATCCTCCTACATCAGTCTCCTTCACTTCTGAAGAACTCGACCCCGAGTTCTCTTCTTGATAAAAAACTTCATCTGGCAGCTTGCTATAATTGTAAGTACCAACTGAAAACCTCTCCTTACGCCGAAACGCCATCACATCTTCTCCCACATTGAAAACTTTAACTTCCACGTGTTTATCTCGCATAGGAGGCAAATCGTTTGCCAGCTCATCTGTGGTCAACTCCTTGAAATCCTTTAGGATCCCTAGCAGTTCTTCTGGGATTGTTTCCTCCTTTACAGCATTCATCAACCCTTTGATCACCACTGGACAGAAATATTCAGTTTCTTTTACAGCCTCATCAAGCTCCTTTTCACTATGCGTCATCATCAAGAATCTAGGATTCTTTCCTCCTGGATTCTTATCAAAGTGCAAAACAGGAGCCATAGCAATTTTATGTGTGCCCCATGTAAACATCATCACGTTATCCCGTCCTCGATAAGTGATATCATTATCAAACTGCCAAGGCCTACCAAGTAAAATATGACAAACATCCATATCAAGAACATCACAAAGTACCTCTTCTCTATAATGTTTTCCGATGGAGATAGGAACTCTGCAGGTTAGTGTTACTCGAACTTGGAAGCCCTTACTTACCCAACCGAGGTTGTATGGCTTCTCATGTGGTTTTGTGGACAACTTCAAATAATCTACCAATTTTTTCGACACCAGATTCTCCATGCTGCCACTATCCACAATTAGATTACACACTATGTTCTTGATAGAACAATGTGTCTTGAACAAATTCTTGCACTGCCCTTCGTCTTTGGATGCTAGTAACATTTGCTGCAACACAAAATTTACCCTCTCATCAGATTCTTCCACCGCAAACTCCACATTGGCATACTCATCGTTCTTAATTGTAGGATCTTTTCTTTCTTCATCTTCCTCCCTTTCTTCCACAACAGCAGCGACTCTCCTTGTTGGACAAACATTCGATTTGTGGCCTCTTCCGTTACAACGATAACATGTGTCTATAGCGGGTCTAGCATATGGATTATTCGGCCTCTGAATTGGTGCTTTACCCTGCTGCACACTGCTAGAGCTGCTAGCCCCCTTATTCCCAAGGTTGGAATCCCAGGGTGTTGCATTCTTTTCCTTGTCATCTGCTGATTCACAGTTACTTTGGGGTGAGTACCTTTCAATAGACGAGAAATTTCGAGGGAATTTCTCCATCAATTCTGCCTTCAAAGCCAAACTGGATGCTTCAGCTACGGTCCATACAGTCTGGAAACCCATCTTCTCCTGCAAGGATCCCTTTAGGACACTGATGTATCGAGCCACTTTTTGGCTTTCTGATTCTCCCAATTCATTGCGCTCGGAAAACCGCAGGAACTGAGCTGTGTATTCAGTCACGGTTCTCTTGCCCTGAACACACTCGATGTACATCTTATAAAGAATCTGCTCATAATCCTCCGGTAAAAACCGCTCCAGCATCAATTGTTTCATTCTTCTCCAAGTTCTGACTGGCCTCTTCCTTTGTCTCTGCCTTTGAACAACAAGTTTATCCCACCAGACAGCTGCAGTACTTTTAAGTCTGATCGCAACCATCTTGACTTGTTTGTTCTCAGGGACACCCATAACGTCGAAGAACCTGTCGACGTCGATCTGCCAATCAAGAAACTCCTCCACTCCCATAGTTCCGTAGAACAATGGAATATCAGCCTTCACTCGATAGTCATGGTTGTTCTGTAGATTCCTACGATTAACCTCTTCATCGTAAGTTTCTTCCTCATCAGAACTCGAATCTTCGACACAGTTTCCACCCGCAGAACCCTAATCGGTTCCTCTCTCCTGTCTCTTCGCCGATTCCCATTGTTGTTGGCGTTGTTCGCCTGATTTGCTAAATTCGCCATCTGTTCAGTCAAAGCAGTTAGAGCCGCGGTAAAAGCCGTGGTAATTCCCTCAAGATCTGCTTTGGTCACCGGTTGATCCGCCATAGTTGTCAAGCTATGAAAAGAACAGGAGAAAACCTGCTCTGATACCAACTGACGCAGTCGGAAGCCGCCCAAAGGAATAGCAAGCGCTAAACCTTGAATGAAAACAGGATTGCAAGCGCAAACCCTATAGATAAGCTCTGGAGTCCACCAGGAATAAAGAAAACTTTGGATTCTATTATAATAAAAGAGATAATCCTTATGGCCATGCCAAAGGTCTTTAAATACAGAAAATAAATAAACCCTATTGGGCCTTATGGGCCTTTAATCCAAAACAAAATTAAATAAAACAAATAAAATAGAAATTGCTTAAATATTAAAACTAAAATTGCTTAAATATTAAAATGCTTTCTGACGTGCGATTTCTTCTTTGATACGCACAGGGAGACACGCCAAATCTCAGAGGTCTCTGTGCTTCATAGATGTTTAGGTGTCTGTTGGGGTTTGACTACTACAAAATGCCATCAAACTGGACCTGAAATCAACTACTTGGTAAACAAAGTGTGCTAGTTTATGTAGAAACTTGAGTCTGATTAGACAGCTGTCAAATGAAACATGATTCCAGTGGCTATCATAAAATCACCAATCATAATCATATTTTTGAAGTCTTAAATCCTTTCATTCCATCTTTTTATCTAAAACCCCTTAGTTTCACAAAAACCAAGTACAGTGAATTAGAATTAGAATTACACTATCCAGATTCATCTAGACTCTACTATGTTTAACTGTGAGTTAGACTTTTCCCTAAATTTACTATCATTTAAACTTAAATGATAATAATTCTTTTTAATAGGAAAATTCTATTCTAACCCCTAACTCTTATCCTAAAAGTACTGAAATTCAAAGTTAAAAATTATGTTATACTAATAACTTATTTAAAGTAAATTAAACAATAAACCCTAATCATCATAATTAATCCTAATCAGCAAAATTAGAGGTCCATATCATCACTTTCCCTCTCGGCATTGAGCTTCTCCTCAAGCTCAAATTCAGGATATGTCTCGCGAAACTGATCCCAAGGTTCCCATGTTTCATTTTCTGGAGTATATCCTTCCGACCGGATTAACAATTCTCTAATTCCTCTATTTATTCTACTGCAAAGAGCTGCTTTGGGGATAGGTAAGGCCTTGGCATCGAACACTTGGGATAAATTGGCTTTTTAGTTGAAAATAGCAGAACCATTGCTGAAGTTTCTATTAATATTATAACCCCTTGCCGTAAGCATTCCTTGTGAGCACTTCACTTTGCGTTTGAATGCTCGAGCCATATGCATAGCAACTCCGAGATTTTCTGATTGTTGAAGTTCAATGTCTATTCTTAATTTATCGGTCAATCCAGCAATAAATAAGTTCACTTGTTGTCTAGGCTTAAGATCATGGGTTCTGGCAAGCAAGGATTGAGTTTACATTGATAATCTTCCACAGATCTAGTTTGCTTGAGGATGGCGAGTTCTCCCAATGGATTATTGCTCAAAGGAGGTCCGAATTGTATATGGCAAGCGTTCCCACACCATTTTGGGTTCTTCTTCCATTTGATCGAATCATAGATGTACTTCTCCTATTAAATGAAACCCTGCAAATCCCACCATGTCTCCTTCAGAAATTCTTTGATATAGAAAAAAACCAGTCACTGCGCCTCAGCCACCCCAATGGATCCTCTTGAATTCACAAGTATTTTTTATAATAATTATTGATAATCTTAATGCCTTTAAATAGGCATACAATAGAAGAAAAGTCCTAATTAAATTAGGTTAGTAACTACTTTTCCCTAAATTTACTATCATTTAAATTTAAATGATAATAATCCTTTTTAATAGGAAAACTCTGTTCTAACTCCTAAATCTTATGCTAAAAGTATTGAAATTCAAAGTTAAAAACTTAGTTATGCTAACTTATTAAAAGTAAATTAAATAATAAATCCTAATCATCATAATGAATCCTAATCATCATAATTAATCCTATTCAGCAAAATTAGATGTCCATATCACTATCCCCCTTTCTGTTGTAGATTTTCCCTCTACCATGTCATCTTAACATGAACACAGGATTAGATGATTGACAACATCATTTAAATCAATCACGTTTCACAAACTAAATTTCCTTAGAAACAAAAAAGTATCAAGGATATTTAGTGTCCATTTATGACAAGTATGATAACAAAATTGACCTTACCTTGGCATCATGATACTGAAGGAGGTTTGTCAAAAGAGGAACAGCTTCCATCACAAAGTCAGCCGCATCAGAAGGAAGCTTCTTGCACATATTAGCAGCAGTCGACAATGCCACCCTCTGAGGCATATAATAATTATGTCAGTGTAGATTTACTGAATAAGGTTAGTAGGTGCAAAATGGATTGTGGCAGCTGAAAATAATAACCATCCTCTAGATATAGGGATTTCATTGATGAGCTACCTGAACTCCCGTAGAGAAGAAGTCCAAATAAGAAAGTACAGCCATCAGAGCACCAGCTCGAAGACAAGCAGTCGGGTGTTCCTGAGAAATCTTCTTTAATGCTTGAAGAGACTGTAAATATCAATAATCACGTGGATTAGAGTCTAAGACCAAGCAAGCAGAAAAAACCATAAGGTCTGCCAAGTAATTAACTTTCAAGGAAGATTAATCATTATCAAACTCATTTACTAGCAAAACAAATGCACACTCGTTGACAACAAAAACCAACACAATAAAATAAAAAACAATTTAAGAACAAAAGTTGATTGATTGGGAAACAAACAACCTGCTCGGCCAAGTCCATATACTCTATAGTAAGCAATCTGGCACAGAAGATTGGCACCGCACCATAATGCAGAACAGCGGTACAAGACGAGGGAAGCACATCGCAGAGATGAGTTAATGCCCTGGCAGCTAGAAGCATGACATCAGGATTGCTCTCGTGGTTAAGCAACCCAACGAGCACAGGAACAAAGGAATCAACAGAGAATGAACTGAGTGAATCCTCAGAAGCAATAGAAAGCATTTCACATAGCTGCGTCAATGCCTCAACCTGAGGACCTTCTTCCCCATCAGCACGCAAACTAGTCAAAATCTTCTTAAACCTTCCATCCTGATACGCCGAAGATCCAGAACCACTCATCGGAATCAGATCATCAAATCCAATACCGAGTTTCCTAAGAAGCCCCTGAAGAGCACTACTAGCAGAGTTCAAATTCTCATGCATAATTCCATCATCACCATCACCATCACTCTCAACATCATCATCGTCGCCACCACCTCCACCTCCGTTAACAATATTTAAACCAACCAATCTCCGGTCCCGATCCCTAACCCTAACATCATGTTCTTTCTCTTTACCTTTATCAGAACTATTATCTCTATTGGAATTATTCCTACCGCGGCGATCACGGCGCGAACCGGAGGAGGATTCGTTAACAGGATGAGGCTCCATGGAAGAATCAGAATTATTGATGGATGAACGAGAGCGAGAACGAGTGTTAGCGGAAACAGAAGTAGCGGCGTGAGAGATCGAAGAGAGACGAGTGCGTTTGGTTGAAGCTGAACGAGTGGTGCGAGCAGTCGTTGTGGATGATGATGATGAAGGGGCAGTTGAGGAACCCTCCGCCCTCTTCCGGCTACGAGTTTCCATACAAAAACCCAACGCCGCCTCAATTTCTATCACCGATCTCGACTTTTTTCATTTTCTGTTCTTTCATTCGATTTTATTTTTTATTTTTTATTTTATTAACTTAGGTAAAGTAAATTATTCTTTCAATAAGGTGAGAGTGCGTGAATTGAGAATCTCGATAAGAATGAATTGTATGAACCCTAATGTTTGAGAATCAAATGCACGTCACAGAAATGATACGCGTTACTGTTACTATTACTGCAACGTGACACCATTTTATTTTGTTTTGTTTTTGTTTATTTACGTGTTACTTTCTTTGCTATATTAAAGGGTCTTCCTAACTAGTATCCTCAATAAAAAATTTAAGGTAAATTCTTTGGTACCCATGAATTCAAGTTGGGTACCGGTACCTTTAGTGTAAATTGTTATTAAATGTTAATTTATTTTAAATTAAATTAAAATAAATAAGTGACATGGCATGAAATTATAACATTTGATTGGTTGAGGGTACCGGTACCCACTTAAACTAAAGGGTACCGGAGTGTTCACCAAAATTTAATATTTCAATTTTTAAGACATTAAATATGCAGATTACTGAGATAAATTTATTATTTTTAAAATCTTAACCATTGTCCTAAGGGCATTTATTAGCATTTTCTAATAAATAAACTCATTAGTTTGGAGCATGCTTTGTTCTCATTCGAGGGGTGAAAATAGATCAGGTTAATTAAAAGGGGTCTACGGTCTAGCCTATATAGGTCTAGGTCAGATTTGTTTTCAAATAGAAAATTAAGACTAGGTCACGGCCCATACAAAAAGTCTTTTAAAGTTATTAGGTCGGCATATTTAAATATATTTTCTACTTTTATTTCTTATTTTCATTCATGATCCTTAATATATTTATTACTTTTATTTTAATTTAATATTTTAATTATTTTATTTTTTATTAGAGATTATCAATTTTGATTTTACATATATTTTAAACTATTTGTTTTAATTGTATTGTTTATCGATAATAATTTAGTTAAATCTATTCGTGTATCGCACGGGCAAACGTCTAGTTCATTATATGTTACATATTTAATAACTTTCTATAAGGATACTACTCTTTTATTACATGGTTTCAATGCAATGAAACACACATTAGAATACTACAAGCATGTGACTTTACTTCAATGGCACTAAATGCATATTAGAATTTATGGAATAAATAAATCAAACTACATGATAAAAATAATGTGATTCTGAAATTTCCAAATAAACCAAACTACATAACACGAAACATGACGAATTCACTACTAATCTCAAACCCTTCTCCCAAAAAGATAATGAGCAACCTTTATTCTATGTCGAGAAGTTGATCTCCTTAAAGGCATTTTGAGTTGATATTATACGCTTCTCTTTCATGTCTCTCGAGACAACCTGTATTATATTTGCAGCAATTGGTCTCCAATAAGGTGATTTAGTCTTGGGTTTTGAGAAAAACGGGAAATCAATTCAGTTTTTAATAGAAATATTAAATGACGGGACACCAGTATGCAATACGTCGGACTTTGGGGATTCAATAAACCATTGACATAGTTGTTAATTGTTAAAAACACTTTTCAGTAGAAAATATTGATTTGAAAGCCATTATCTCACACTCTCGTGTTTATTGACTCGGACTATATTCTTAAACCGAAATGCTTGCTCTCGCTGTCTCATTTGAATCTAAAAATACTTTTTTGGAAACCAATAAAATCTAATTAATCCTAAAGAGCTATCGTTGTATTTAAAATCGATGTTTGGTTAATATTATCCAATTAAAATCTCAAACTCTCACTTTGGTGATTTTAACCTTTGTTCGTCTTTTACTCTCGTAACAAGACTGTTTCAATATTGTAATTAAAAACCAAAACCAGAAAAGATATTTATGAATATTTATGCCAATTGATTACTGAACCCCTTCGGTTATATGACTCTTACATACCGGTATCAAAAGAATTAGTCGGACATGCTTATAAACATAAACACACAGTAACAGTAATGGATTATAGATCTAAGCATGATTACTAAAATAAAGACGATAAAATAACACTAAATTGAAACATGGAATTGCAAACAAAAACTAGAATTAACACTGAAACTTCAAGTCTGCAATCCTCCACAGATGTCAGCAGGATTTGCTTCTTTGAAAGTACAATTGGGTGCAAAATATAAATCTAAAACAAAGGTTGTAATAGCTCCTCGGTGTAGGAAACTATCACTGATTCAAGTAAGTATTTATGCCTAAAAGTCTAAACCAAATCTTTAAACAGAGAAAAAATTGAGGGACCCCTCTTGAATGCAGTTACTTCCTTTTTATAGCCCCTGTTGTAACTTCCGTAGAGAGGAATAAGGAGTCGTGGCTTCATGGAGAATTATTCAGGAAGTCTCAGCTGATTGGAGAGAATCTAGGGGACCCGGGCTTCGTGGACTTAACCTTGAACAAACTAGCATACGTGTAAAAACAGAATTCTGGAGAAATAAGGCGGTGGCGAGGGCCACAGTCTTCTGTGTGCAGTTTTTTCTTTTCTTCTTTGCAGAATCCAATTCTTTCTCATTTCTTCACCAATTCCTCTTCTTTTCTCATGTAGGCTTAGTGGAATGGAAATACTTGAAACACACTAGAAATACCAGCATAATATAGCATAAAGTACTAAAAACGGTAACATAATTCATGCGAGTCGGGTCGAATATGAAATGTAATTTCGTGTTATTATTCATGAAAGATCATAAAAGGGTGAAGATACAGTGAAATGGAATTTTTGTAAATATTAAACAGTATATGGTACTTTGTAATAAATTTATTTTCAACATTTTAATTATTATCTTCAATATATCAAATAACTATTTATCAGCAGAAATGAGATGGAATGAATGAATAAATGAATGAAAATTATAAATTGGAATAAATGAACGACCTTATGGTTCCTTGAACATGTGGGATCCCCAATAATTCTGCAAAAAGATTTGTAACTTCTTCAATGTCTTTAACGTCAAGTTTAAATGCATAAACTTGAGTTAAGCATTCTACTATTCATGTACTAATCAATGTGTGTCATTGAAACCTTACTTGTCCACCTTCTATAATAGAAACTATGTATAAATCGCAAGATAAAAGAGATGAAGATTCACCTCATAAGTAAAGTAAATATGACCACTATAGAGAGAAAAAAATCCTTAATATCCACATTGATAGATTAACGTTAAAAGTAAAATCCACGTGTATTTTACAGTGTAATAATTTTCATTTTATCGTTGATCTATCAATGTGGATTTTAAGGATTTTTTCTCTCTCTCTCTCTCTCTCTCTCTCTATAGTGGTCATGTGTATTTTACTTTTGAGATGAATCTTCATATCTTTTATCTTGCGATTTTTACATAGTTTTTATTACAGAAGTGAATAAGTAAGGTTTCAAGGACACACGTTGGTTAGTACAAGAGCAATAAAATGTTTAACACTTGAAGTCTGGCAGCACCAAGGTCCATCTGCCGGTACACAAGTAAAGCCGCGCGCCGGCCTTTTTTAGTTCAATAAACCAAATATACGGCTATAATTGATACAATTTATGATATTTCAGGTAAACTATATAATGTATTTTGTAATATTTTGCAATCACGCTGTTCTTGATAGTTGTTTTATTTTGATTCTTTGTTCTTATTATCTCGATTGTTCATGCAGAACACGTTCGAAATGGATTCATTTATTTGGACATTGGTAAGGTTTAAAAATTTTCGACAATTTATCGATGCTTATGTAGCGGGGAAAATCTGATATCAAAGCCATAGGATGACTCGAATCAATATTTCAGTGAAAGTCGCCACCGCGCTTTTATTATTTCCAAAGGAAAAGGGAAAAGAACGAAAAAAACCAAAGTTTGTTTTTTTTAAAACAAAAGGAAGAGATCTTAGGTACGGGTGTTGCTTATACAAGGGGAAGGTTTTAAGCACCCCTCATATCTGTGGTACTCCACAGGAACCTTTTTGAAAATCTGTGTTGTGTGTGTGTGCTAAAAAGGGTTTGTTTTATTTTTGAAATAAGCTCGGCAAAGCGTTAAGCTTCGGGCCTACATACCTCCTCGGTGCAATGGAGAAGTCAGAGCTAATGTAGTTCCGCTTTTGGGAAAAACGTTTTTTAAAACGGATAAACACTTTGTTGTCGTTAGAGAGAAATACTCAGCCATTGATCTTGAGCATGAGAACAAACAAGTTCTTTGCATCGCAAATGAAAGAAGGGCGCCAACTCGGATAAAATCAACGAGTATGCCACTAGCTCTCTCACGCGGAGAAGATCTCGTTATTATCAATCAATTTCAAAATCGTGGGGTATAACCACTCGTTTCGACAATTAACGGTGTCTAAACTTTTGAAGAAAAGCCACTAAGGGCGAAAGATATTTTTAAAAAAAAGTTTTCAAAAGATTTGCAAACATAAGAATATTTTGGAAAAAAAGGGAGAAGATTTTGAAAATTTAAGAATGGGAGGAGATGAAGAGGCTAACCTAATGCATAAAATAAAAGCTAAGGAAAGAAACGGTCTAACCGAATAAGAAGCCAACACTCGACATTAAGAGCCAAGGTAGTTTTCCATCCTTTGGATTTATCAATACCAACACATTAACACTTGGGGATCCAGATGAACTTATTGTCTTAGCACCATTTTTCATTAAGCACATTAAGATTCTGACGAAAATTGGGCAGAGTAACGGCTGTTTTCGGGTAAAATCCTTATATCAATGCCTTGGAATTAACCATCAAGGGCTTTCAAGGAAATACCTGCACACATAAACATACAACAGAACAATGCCAGACAGACAGAACAATCACAGGATAGCAATAGAATGAGTCCAGAGGTACTAGGTCCATAAGTCCGAATCTCCAAAGCGCTAGGGATAGTAACCGATAGTCCAAAGAGAGCCTTATGTATTTTTTAGATTTTGGTTATTTATTAGTGTTTTAGCGAAAAAATAAAGTATGGTCCAAGTGGACAAAAGAAAAATAACAGAAGCATAAACATATGTCCAAGTGGACAAAGAGAAAATGACGGAAAGTAAATATGATGAAATGATAAAGTAAAGCGATAAAGCGAGAAATATAAAGAGCGGTAATATAAAGAGCGGTATAGTAAAGGTGCGGAAATTAAAGTTAGTTGTTAAGTGTTAAAGATAACCATCTTGAAACTTGTCAAGTATGTTATCAAAGTTAGTAGGAAGATCTATGGTGAGTGAATGATGTACTCGGATTTAAATTCAATGGGATTTATCAAAAGCTTGATAAAATCATAGCGACTACACGATAAAAACCTCCACAAGTCTTAAATCAACCGCATACAATTCTCTTCCATATTTGATCTTTTTTATTCGGGACACGAAATATTGCGCTATGTTAAGCAGATCGCCAAGTGATTTATGTAGAAATCACCCTACAACGAGGCCGGTCAAAACTTTATGTGCTAATGCATGCGAGAAGAACGATATGTAGATCGCCTTCCGAAAGCAATACCGCACGAAAAGAAAATAGGTAACGATCTAGTCTTTACTAAGAATCCATAAGAATTCTCAAAGTATTAAGACTTTCATCGATCAAAAGAAAAAAAGGAGAAGGAGAAGATAAAATGCATAAAGATAATCAACTCACACTATCATTAATATCATTCATCTAATATTATGGATTTGGTTCTTTCAAACCTATCAACATCCTAGATCCAATGATATTAATGAAATGGAGGAAGAAGAATAAAATTCACAAAAGATAATCAACTCACACTATCATTAATATCATTCATCTAATATTATGGATTAGGTAATTTCAAACCTATCAACATCCTAGATCCAATGATATTAATGAAGTGGAGGAAGTAAGAAACCAAAACAAGCATAAAAAAGGCAAAAAAACCACATTCTGCCAGCAGGAAATCGATTTCATGCAGAGGGAAATCGATTTCCATAAGGCAGTTTTCAAAAAAAAACAAGTTACGTACAGCATGAAATCGATTTGAGCCTTAAGGAAATCGATTTGACCAGTGCAAATTTCAGCAAAAACAACATTTAAAGGCATAAAACTTGACTTAAGCAAACATACAAACACCTTATGATCACATATCAATTGGAGCACGAATTTTCCATCAAATCACCATCAAATAGCACCAATATAGCATCAAAGATGCATCACACACAAGCAACAAAGATCTACATCATGATATACAAAAAGGATGAAGAAAATTTACCAAATCTTGAACAAAACTTGGATCTACTTCAAGAATCACCAACACAAATCTTGATCTCTCAACAATTGAAGAAAAAAAAAATGAAATGGATGGTGGTTTAGCTCAAAGTTTGTGAGGTTCAAGATGTAACTCACAAACTTTATGAAAGAATGAAGAGCTTTGGTGAATTTGGTAGGAATGAGGAGAGAAATTGCAAGAGGTTTTTTGGCTCTCAAAAGCTTGAGAAATGAGAGAGTAGAGGGCTCTATTTATAGAATTGGAGCAAGAGTAGTGGCAATTTGGTCTTTTTGCATTTGGTAATTAGCTTGTGTTTAATTGGTGATTAAAGTGGCAATTAAATGGTAAAAATGGTAAAATGAGGTTAAAGTGGGTTTAATGAATGAGTTAATTTTGATGAGGTGGAAAATTGGTAAAATGATCAAAGAAAAAGGTGCCAAAATGATGTCAAGCTTCCCTCCTTATATTTTTTGAATTTTGCCTTAAGGAAATCGATTTCCCCAGGAGTGAAATCGATTTCACTCTGTTCCAGAAGAGAATTTGGCGCAAAATACACTAGGGAAATCGATTTACCCAGGAGGGAAATCGATTTCATGCTGTCCAGAATGTGATTTTGGTGAAGATTGCTGCAGGGAAATCGATTTACCCAGTAGGGAAATCGATTTCATCAGTCAGAAAAGTGAAAAATGCCTTGTTTATTGCATGTCTTGGCTTGGTACCTACAAAACAAAAGCCTACAAAGAAACAAACCAATATTTTTGGTATTTTGGTTAGTATAAAACAAATTAAAGAAAATTAGGTGCTTGATAGTTCCCCTCAAAGACGAAGCGAACATAACACCGAAAAATGAAATCTCAAGATTGTGATCTTGATTAATGATTGAGATGCAAATGATGTATGATCTTAGGGTCAAAAATTGGGGTATGACAGATGCCCCTATTTAAGTTTCTTCTTTCCGGAGATGTGAGGGTTAAAATCCTCAGCTCGACGTAATTGAAGAGACTTAAATATAAAACACACAATTTTTGAACCTAAGGTATAATGCGATGCTAATGGATGCGTCAAGTATGATTATGGAATAGAGAGGAGTATAACACCACTGGGGAGATAAGAAAGGATTCCACTGGGGGAAAAGGTATGTGTCATCCAGGGATAAAACTTGGATTCCACAGGAGAAAGAGACAGTCAACAGAAGCTTTCAAGATAAAACATGATTGCACTTCGAGAAGAGAATATTTGAGGCCTACATGAATGTGGCTACATCAAAATGAATATCAAGGTAAAACATGATTGGACAACATCAAATGACAACCAAGGTAAAACATGATTGGATATCGTCAAAGGATAATCAAGGTAAAACATGATTGGATAATCATCAACGGACAATCAAGGTAAAACGTGATTGGATAATCATCACAGGTCCATCAAGGTAAAACATGATTAGATAATCATCACAGGTCCATCAAGGTAAAACATGATTAGATAATCATCACAGGTCCATCAAGGTAAAACATGCTTGGATATCATTAAGGGATAATCAAGGTAAAACATGATTGGATAACATCAAATGACAATCAAGGTAAAACATGATTGAAAAATACCAAATGACAATCAAGGTAAAACATGATTAGGTAACCAAGGTAAAACATGGTCGAAAGTGATCAGGATAAAGCATGATTAGAGACAATCAAGATAAAACATGATTGAAGGGAACCAAGATAAAACATGGTGGCAGTGATCAGGATAAAGCATGATCAGAGACAATCAAGATAAAACATGATTAGAGGGAACCAAGATAAAACATGGTGGCAGTGATCAGGATAAAGCATGATCAGAGACAATCAAGATAAAACATGATTAGAGGGAACCAAGATAAAACATGGTGGCAGTGATCAGGATAAAGCATGATCAGAGACAATCAAGATAAAACATGATTGAAGGGAGCCAAGATAAAGCATGGTGTAAATCTTTCAGGAATGACACTAAAAGAAGAAAGGATACATCAAGGAACAACAATAGACGGACAAGACAAACAAGTATCTGTTTTGGATAGGTGCCAAGTAAGTTGTGAAGGATAGAAAAACACTTAGAAAGGGGGGGATTGAATAAGTGTGACTTTAAATCTTGGACGATAAAAATAAATGCACAAATATTTTTATCCTGGTTCGCTGTTAACGAAGCTACTCCAGTCCACCCCCGCAGAGATGATTTACCTCAACTGAGGATTTAATCCACTAATCGCACGGATTACAATGGTTTTCCACTTAGCCGCAACTAAGTCTTCCAGAGTCTTCTGATCACAACTTGATCACTCCAGGAACAACTGCTTAGTTCACTCCTAAGACTTTTCTAGAGTCTACTGATCAACACGATCACTCTAGGCTTAGTTCACTCCTAAGACTTTCTGCTCAGCCAACTGCCAAGACTTCCTGCTCAGCCAACTGCCAAGACTTCCTGCTCAGCCAACTGCTAAGACTTCCTAGAGTATACTGATCACACGATCACTCTAGTTCCTTACAACTTAATGTAATCAATTCTAAGAGTTTACAAATGCTTCTTAAAAGCGATAATCACAACTGTGATATTTCTCTTACAGTTTAAGCTTAATCTCACTAAAATATTACAACAGCAATGTAGTGAGTTGATGAAGATGAAGATTCTGAGTTTAGATTTGAACAGCGTTTCAGCAAGTTAATTTGAATTGTTTTGGAGCAGAATCGTTAACCTTGCTTCTCATCAGAACTTCATATTTATAGGCGTTGAGAAGATGACCGTTGAATGCATTTAATGCTTTGCGTGTTCCGTACAGCTTTGCATTTAATGTTATACGCTTTTGTCAACTACCTCGAGCCTTGTTCACGCTGTGTCTACTGACGTAGCCTTTAGTAGCTTTAACGTTCCTTTTGTCAGTCAGCGTAGTCTGCCACGTGTACTTCCTTCTGATCTGATGTTTGTGAATACGACGTTTGAATATCATCAGAGTCAAACAGCTTGGTGCAGAGCATCTTCTGATCTTCTGACCTTGAAGTGCTTCTGAGCGTGATACCATCTTCTGATCTTCAGTGCTTCTGATCTTATGTTCTTCTGATGCTTCCATAGACCCATGTTCTGATTCTGCTTCGACCATCTTCTGATGTCTTGCCAGACCATGTTCTGATGTTGCATGCTGAACCATTTGAGACACAACTTCTGAGCGCTGAATTATGCGTACTCTTTATATATTTCCTGAAAGGGAAATTGCATTGGATTAGAGTACCATATTATCTTAAGCAAAATTCATATTATTTGTTATCATCAAAACTAAGATAATTGATAAGAACAAATCTTGTTCTAACAATCTCCCCCTTTTTGATGATGACAAAAACATATATAAATGATATGAATTTGCGATCAGAAAGAGTAGACGGCAAAAGACAAATTACACAGCTATAGCATAAGCATATGAATATGTCTCCCCCTGAGATTAACAATCTCCCCCTGAGATAAATAATCTCCCCCTGAAATAAATACTCGAAGAACTTTGATAAAAGACTTCCCTGATTATTTCGGTAGAGACGATCATATAAGCTTCTGCCTTCAGAGAATTCATAGCTTCTGACTTCTGCTTCCATTGGACAGCTTCAGAACTTGAATTTCTTTAGATCCTTAGAACACTCACAGCTTCTGACTTCTGCTTCCATTCAGGACAGCTTCAGAACTTGAGTTTCTTTGATCTTCAGAACATTCACAGCTTCTGATTTCTGCTTCCATTCAGGACAGCTTCAGAACTTGAATTACTGGATCTTTTGGGACATTCACATCTTCTGATTTCTGCTTCCCTCGGATAGCTTCAGAACTTTGAATGTCTATCAACATCACTTCATGCTAGATTTGTATCAGAACATTGTTGAATGTACCAGAGCATCATCAGAGCATCTCTACATCCTGAAATGTTACAGAACAAAAACTAAACGACAAAAGTCAGCATGAACGAGTTAGAACATAAAATGTATATTCAAATACATGATATGTATCAGAGCCAAATGTATCAGAGCATTTAGGCTAAAAACGTGTATCAGAGCAAATAATGTATCAGAGCCATAACATTATATGTATCAGAGCAGATAGAATTTTGTCAGAACAGGATAGACATGATGTTCAAATTCTATTATCAGTGCTTCTGATTCATTCTTCTTTCTTGCTTCTGATCTCTGAAGCTTGACAGCACTCAGCTTGCTTCAGTTTCCATGGTTTTGCTTCTTGTGTTTGCTTCTTGAAGATTTTCTTCACTTCTCTGTACCTGCAAAACACTTAAACCATATAGAACTTGCAGTTCTTGTTAGTGAATGTGTGGGAGCCTTTACCAGCAACTGATAGATTTAATCAAATCATTTATCATTTATCTTTCTCCCCCTTTTTGTCATAACATCAAAAAGAATATTAAAAAAAAATTCAGATGAATAAGACAGAACACATGGAGGAAGAAGATGATTTCATTAAGGTTCAACCAATGTGTACAGAAGTACAAGATGAAAAAAAAATCAGATGCACAGAAACAAAACAGATGCAAAGAAAAGAAAGAAACAACATAGACTCAATCTAAGATGGCCCTAGTCTTGACAAGATCTTGGCCAGCATCTGTTTAACATCGTTGTTGTGTCCTTCTTGCCTCTCAATGAAAGCATCATACTTCTCATTGAGTGAGCTTTGCTCATCCTGTTTCCTCTGAATCGCTTCTAGAGTCCTTGCAAGACGAGAAGGTTCATCAGAAGAAGCTTCACCGCTTTCAACCACAGGAATGACAACATGATCTGCAGCTTCCATAGAAGTATCATTTGCTGGGATATCCTCAACAGGGTCTGATTTAGCAACATGATCTTCAGCATCTGCTTCTTGCATAGAAGCATCTCCATACTCTGCAGCAGGAATTTCAGAGTCTCCATTTTCTATTGCCTGAAGAATGGCAGTTAAATTCCTTGGAGCAGAGGGACCTTCAACTTCTGGTGGGTCAACAACTTCTGGAATGACCAAGCTAGGGTCTTTCTTAGAAGGGTTTTCCCTCAGATAGTCAAAGAGAGTCTTGAAATCTCCGAGCAGAACAGGATATTGAGGTATCCAAACCACAATCTCCCTGCAAGGATTTGCTTCCAATGCAGCAGCGAGTCTTAATTGTTCCATCTCATCCACAAAGGGCTTCTCTTCCAACAGATATCTGCCTCTGAGACGAGCAAACCAGAAGTCTTCATAGTTTCTCAGAATTCCACGAGGCCGTGGGGCAGCAGCTACACAGGCTTCCTGAAGTTCTAAAAACAGAGCATCTGATTCTCTGCGAAAGATCCTCCAGAAGTTCCGCATAGCAACATCATTCAATCCAGAACTTTCAGCGAGTCTGAGAGTATCAAAGGTACTTCTGAGAGTCCTCTTTATGTTTTCAAAAACTACACCAATAGGACATACGGGGCGGAATTTTATTTGGGTTTTTGAAAAGGCAGGTGTGGAAGTGAAGTACGGATGAGGTTCTCTATCCAACCTATAAGAAGATTCTGCTTCAGTATCAAAATCTATCACTACCACTTCAGCTTCAGGACGAGGCTTGGGAGTGTAGTTGCAATCACGGAGCAGCTGCTCATGTGATGCAGAGGTTGGAAAAGGAGAATCACAAGGATTGTTTTGAGAGGTGGAGGGAGTATGTTCAAGAGTGGCGTTGAGAGAAGGTTGAGATGGAAAGAGAGTTTGAAGGGGTTGTATATCCAGAACAGGATCTATGGTAGGTGGAGAGGAAGGAATGGTTAAAGGAGAAGATGGAGGTGTAAGAACATGGACATAAACAGGTGATTCTGATGAGGCTTTTTCTGGTTCAGGTGTAGGTACAGTCTCTATTGGTGCAGCTTCTGAACAACAAACAGGAACAGACTTTGGTTCAGAAATGCATATACCTTTGGAACCCCTCAGAAAAGCTTTGGCCACATCCTCAGTCTTTTTCTGCTTCTTACTCTTCGGCTCTTCAATAACCTTTGCTTTTCCGCTAGCAATTTCTTTCCTTCTGACATAAGCCAGAACTTCTGGTTGATTCTCAGCCTCTTGAGCAGCATTTTCTTCATCTGAGCTTTGAATAATCATCTTCCTTTTTCTGATTTTCTTCTTCTCAACAACTTCAACAACTTCAGCATTGTCATTTGACTTCTTCTTCTTTTTCTCAGCTTCCTTCTTTTTCTTCTCAAAATCAGCAGAGACAGCCTTGACAGCCTTAGCAATCACCTTCTTAGAAACCTCTTGTTTAGAGACAGCAGAAGGATAATCATGCTTTCTTTTAGTCCTTTCTTCCCTCTTGCGATTTACTTTGAAAGGAGCACCTTTGTCTTGATCTTTAAAACTCTTATTCTCTTCAAGAGATTTCAGATAATCAGTTTTGACTTCAGGTACCTCACTATTGAAGAAGGTTTCAAAGTCAGCCAGAATTGGTTCTCTTATGGTTCTTGTTCCAGCTAGAGGTTCAGGAACTTTGAGAAAAGTGTCAATGATTTTCATCTTCTTTAAAGAGAAGGCATTCAGACACGCTCCAGTGGTGACAGCAAGATCTTTGATGATACCTTCAGACTCCAGACTTTCAACAATCTTGGAATGTACCAGAAGGTTTGTAATAATCCTACCAAAAGGAATGGTTGTTCCAGCATTTTCCTTTCTGAAAGCATTCCTGGAATCCTTTACTGCTTTCCACATATGGTTGAAGATAATGTAAATCGCATCAACCTTCTTCTGAGTGGCAATGCAATAAAGAATATACCTTTGATCATTATTGATGAAGTCCGAGGCATGAGTTGATTTCCTATGGTAGAAACACCCGAGAAGGATCTTTGTCCAGATTCTGTAGATATCTTTCAAATTCTTGACATGTGTAGTTTTCTTGACATTTGAATAGAGAGTGGATAGAATATCTTCCACATCTTCTCTTTGATCAGATTCAAAAGCCCCTTCAGGATTTTTTAGATCAAACATCACTCTTAGGATGTTTTCAGTAACAACGACAGACTTTCCATGGACGAAGGAGAGTATAGCTTTTGGTGCAACCACAGCATGTACCCAGAACTCTTTGACAAGATCCGGATAAACAGGGCCAACGAACTCAGCAAACAACGAGGTCCATCCTTGAAAGATGATGTCTTCTTTAAGATGAAATTGATTTTCTTCAAGGTTATCAAAGTCGACCATGAGTTCACACAAAACTTCCAATTTATTTTTGGGGATGGAGCATGCAACAACAGGGGTGAGTTCCTGGTGTGTTTCTTCGTGCATATGAAGAAGAGTAGATGAACCAGCAAAATGAGATGAAGAAGCAGCCATTGAACAGAATGAACGAAAACGAGCAAGAGAAGCGAACTGGGTTTTCGATTAGGGTTTTTAGAAAACGGCTAAGAACTTTTCAAACGGGAGAATGCAAGAAGAGAGAGACAAGGGAGCGAAAAAGATGTAAGATATGATTTGAAAAGAATATATAGAGACGGAAAAAAAATTGAACAGTTCCAGAATCAAAGGAAATCAATTTTATTAAATGATGAGTGACGTGAGGAGAGAGAACGTGGTAAATGAAATGATTTAAAACAGTTACCTAGGTCGGCGTCTTTTCAACTGCACGCTTTGTACTAACCGTACAGATACGTGTTCACCATCAGATAATAGATGACAGCTGTAAATATCAGAGAGATTTTACGCCTTCAAATTCTGATTACTGCTTCTGAATGATCTAGTTTCTCTTCTGGAAATACTCCTTCTGAAGTGTGCTGAAATAAGTCTGAATGATCTTCTGATCCATTACTTCTGATGTACACAGCTTCTGAAGGTTCACTTCTTTGTTCTGCAGCTTCTGATAAGACAAAACTGTATCTGCAGAAATTCTTAGGCTCTCTGTTTCATCAGAAACAAGTTTATCATCAAAACAGATGTTTATTGATTTGTCCACAATCAGTGTTTCAATGTTGTATATTCTGTAGCATTTAGAGCATTCAGAATAATCAAGAGAGAAACATCAGGGCCTTAGAGATAAACATCAAGGACTATTCCGAGACTAATAAGCTTCTTTTCTGAATTCCTACAAACATAGTCTCTTCAACAGATTTAAGAACCAGAACTTGGAAGACAATCTTTCTTCCCTTCAAGTGTTGAGAGCAACTTGAGTCCAGGTGTCATGTCATGTTGAATGTTGTCTTCTTTGTTATCAAGAGAATCTGCAAAAGAAATAATCTTTTTCTTTGGTACCCACATCTTCTTGGGTCCTTTCTTGTTAGATTTTCTCAAGTTCTGATTGAACTTGGGTTTGACATTATAAGCAATAAGAGAAACAGCATGATAATTCTTAATGTGAGATTCATGATATTTCCTAGGTTGTGTCACATGCTTCTTAATGTGTGTAATGTGAAAACTTTGTGCATGTGAAGTGTGCCTAATATCATGTGAGTGGCCATACTTGAACTGATCATACAATGGCTTGTATGTGATTTTCATCTCATCAACAGGTTCAAGTTTGTATGGGATTTCACCCTCATAACCAATGCCAACTCTTTTGTTTCCAGACACAGCATATATCATAGAAGCTAGCTGACTTCTGCCAATACTTCTAGATAAGAACTTTCTGAAACTTAAATCATATTCTTTCAGAATATGGTTCAGACTGGGAGTGGATTTTTCTGAATCAGAAGGAGATCCAACATTATTGGATAATTTTAAAAGTTTTTCTTTTAATTCAGAATTCTCCAACTCAAGCTTCTTTGTTTCAAATTCAAATTGCTTTTTCAGCTTTTTGTATTTGAGACTGATCTGAGACTTGAGTTCCAGAAGTTCAGTTAGACCGGAAACTAACTCATCTCTAGTAAGTTCAGAAAATACCTCTTCAGAATCTGATTCTGATGTAGATTCTGATCCGTCATCTTCTGTCGCCATCAGCGCACAGTTGGCCTGCTCATCTTCTGAATCATCTTCTGACTCATCCCAGGTTGCCATAAGACCTTTCTTCTTATGAAACTTTTTCTTGGGACTTTCCTTCTGAAGATTTGGACATTCATTCTTGTAGTGTCCAGGCTCATTGCATTCATAGCACATGACCTTCTTCTTGTCAAATCTTCTTTCATCAGAAGATTCTCCACGTTCAAATTTCCTTGAACTTCTGAAGCCTCTGAACTTCCTTTGCTTGGTCTTCCAGAGTTGATTTAGCCTTCTGGAAATCATGGACAGTTCATCTTCTTCTTCAGATTCTGATTCTTCAGGATCTTCTTCTTTGGCCTGAAAAGCGTTAGTGCATTTCTTGATATTAGATTTTAATGCAATAGATTTACCTTTCTTTTGAGGCTCATTTGCGTCCAGCTCAATCTCATGACTTCTCAAGGCACTGATAAGCTCTTCCAGAGAAACTTCATTCAGATTCTTTGCAATCTTGAATGCAGTCACCATAGGACCCCATCTTCTGGGTAAGCTTCTGATGATCTTCTTCACATGATCAGCCTTGGTGTATCCTTTGTCAAGAACTCTCAATCCAGCAGTAAGAGTTTGAAATCTTGAAAACATCTTTTCAATGTCTTCATCATCCTCCATCTTGAAGGCTTCATACTTCTGGATTAAGGCTAGAGCTTTTGTCTCCTTGACTTGAGCATTTCCTTCATGAGTCATTTTCAAGGATTCATATATGTCATAGGCCGTTTCCCTGTTAGATATCTTCTCATACTCAGCATGAGAGATAGCATTCAGCAAAACAGTTCTGCATTTATGATGATTCCTGAAAAGCTTCTTTTGATCATCATTCATTTCTTGCCTTGACAGCTTAGCGCCTCTGGCATTTACTGGATGTTTGTAACCATCCATCAGAAGATCCCATAGATCACCATCTAGACCCAGAAAGTAACTTTCCAGTTTATCTTTCCAGTATTCAAAGTTTTCACCATCAAATACCGGCGGTCTAGTATAACCATTGTTACCGTTGTATTGCTCAGCAGAGCCAGATGTAGATGTAGTCTTTTCACTTTCATCAACCATCTTTTAAATGAAGCGTTTTTCTCTTCCTGAATCTTTTCTAAACACGGTTAAGTGCTTGCACCTTAGAACCGGCGCTCTGATGCCAATTGAAGGATAGAAAAACACTTAGAAAGGGGGGGATTGAATAAGTGTGACTTTAAATCTTGGACGATAAAAATAAATGCACAAATATTTTTATCCTGGTTCGCTGTTAACGAAGCTACTCCAGTCCACCCCCGCAGAGATGATTTACCTCAACTGAGGATTTAATCCACTAATCGCACGGATTACAATGGTTTTCCACTTAGCCGCAACTAAGTCTTCCAGAGTCTTCTGATCACAACTTGATCACTCCAGGAACAACTGCTTAGTTCACTCCTAAGACTTTTCTAGAGTCTACTGATCAACACGATCACTCTAGGCTTAGTTCACTCCTAAGACTTTCTGCTCAGCCAACTGCCAAGACTTCCTGCTCAGCCAACTGCCAAGACTTCCTGCTCAGCCAACTGCTAAGACTTCCTAGAGTATACTGATCACACGATCACTCTAGTTCCTTACAACTTAATGTAATCAATTCTAAGAGTTTACAAATGCTTCTTAAAAGCGATAATCACAACTGTGATATTTCTCTTACAGTTTAAGCTTAATCTCACTAAAATATTACAACAGCAATGTAGTGAGTTGATGAAGATGAAGATTCTGAGTTTAGATTTGAACAGCGTTTCAGCAAGTTAATTTGAATTGTTTTGGAGCAGAATCGTTAACCTTGCTTCTCATCAGAACTTCATATTTATAGGCGTTGAGAAGATGACCGTTGAATGCATTTAATGCTTTGCGTGTTCCGTACAGCTTTGCATTTAATGTTATACGCTTTTGTCAACTACCTCGAGCCTTGTTCACGCTGTGTCTACTGACGTAGCCTTTAGTAGCTTTAACGTTCCTTTTGTCAGTCAGCGTAGTCTGCCACGTGTACTTCCTTCTGATCTGATGTTTGTGAATACGACGTTTGAATATCATCAGAGTCAAACAGCTTGGTGCAGAGCATCTTCTGATCTTCTAACCTTGAAGTGCTTCTGAGCGTGATACCATCTTCTGATCTTCAGTGCTTCTGATCTTATGTTCTTCTGATGCTTCCATAGACCCATGTTCTGATTCTGCTTCGACCATCTTCTGATGTCTTGCCAGACCATGTTCTGATGTTGCATGCTGAACCATTTGAGACACAACTTCTGAGCGCTGAATTATGCGTACTCTTTATATATTTCCTGAAAGGGAAATTGCATTGGATTAGAGTACCATATTATCTTAAGCAAAATTCATATTATTTGTTATCATCAAAACTAAGATAATTGATAAGAACAAATCTTGTTCTAACAAGTTGGACTTTGATCTCAAGGTGAAGATGTTGATAGCAACAGAACCTCGAAAAATGCAAATGAGTATGAAATTTGTTTCAATGCATGATGTTGAATTTTTCTATGCATGATATATGATCAATGCAATGCAATTGTTTGTTACAACTGAGGGAGACTCTTTTGTGAGGCACGATAGGAACTCGATTCCTCAACACAGGAACTCTGCCAATTCTGCTTACGAAGAAGATGCTTGGACATACTTCTATTACACTGGTAACTGTATCAAAACGATGATCCTTTGAGAAGGGCTGATAAAACTGCTTGGGGATTGCTGAAGAAGATTGCCCCTGATTCACTAATTGTTGCAAGTTAACTGATCATGGCTTCAGTTCTTGAAATGCATGTTGGGATGGCTGGCCCCAGTATAAGTCTTGAAAGGATATTCTGATCAACAAATCTTGACTGAACATCTGAACAACAGGATCTTGAAATAACATGCCCCTGATAGGATCACTGATCAAGTTTCTCGATTGTTTGAACTTCCTGAAAAATGAGTGCTTACTTGCAAATAAAATGTTCATTCAAGAATGGTAATTTTAATGCAATGCTCAAAGAATATTTTTGAAATCAAAATCATTTTTGGAAAGATGTTATTAATGTAAAGCAAATGGAATCACAGGTCAAAACATAAAGGTTAAGACATTCAAGTGAAAGATAAAACAAGGATATGGTATCAAAACAAATGATTGGCAAATCTTATGGGAGTCAGCTTACGCAACCTTGTTGTAGTATGCTTTCAAACAAACCTTGCCTCAATTAGGTCTTTTAAAGGTTGTAACGTGGCCAGGTTCACGGTTTAAGAAACAAAGGATATAAGGCTCAAAATTTGATTGTTCCCACCCCCTTCGTGATGATCTCCAGTCCTAAAACTCAGTTAATTCAACTTATGCATTCAGGTTCCAAGAGACTTCTGGAATTGCACCTTTGATAATGATGATATTTCACAAGTAAAGAGAACTTTTGAGATTGCAGTCGCTTCTTTCTTTTTGTTGTCACAACATTGTGTTGTTTGGGGAATTTATTGACTTCTCTTTTTTCATCTTTTCCTTTTATATATCCCTAACTTTTGCCTGAACTGTTTATTTTTGAACTTACAGTCAGCGGGATGCCTTTATTTTTGCCTAAGTCGTTTTTGGTTTTGACTTAGCAGGCTTTTCTTTGTATACATTTTTTGATACATTTTTTTTTTTGAAAGATAGTGACTGCCTTGCTTAATGATTAAGATGAACCATCATTGGCTTTTAATTGACATCTCCAACATTTCTTTGATGTATGCGGAGGAAAGCTTGCGATTGAAGCACTTGTTGAAAGGTGTATTGAATGATTCTCTTAAAATAGAATGCATAACCAAATTAACTGAGAACTACCCTGCCCCAGGTTAAAAATGCGGGTTTTTTCATACAGAAAGAAACTCCAACTTCGAAGGCTCAGAGGGGTTGACAAGGGATTAACTTCCTTATTTCTCCAGTGTTTGGGAATTGAAACAATGCATGTACATCATCAGCAAAGTTTTATTCAAAAGCATACAGTTCAACAACTTGGGTATTTCGTTGTCATCATCCTCCCTCCAATCTTTGCATAAAACACAAATTTGATAGAGAAAGAAAAATGGAAGAAAAAGTTTTGTAAAAGAAAGCATAGACATAGTGTATGTGAATGAATTCAAAATATGCAATGCTCATTTCATTAAAATCACCATTCAGAAACAAACAAAGTCTAAAAGTAAACAACACAATAAAGGAAATACAAACAGCACAGAATCAAGGCCTAGTGACTAATCAGCGACAAAGATGAGCTATCTTGTCTGAAACACTTGGCTTTAGGAAAATCATCTGGCTTTCACTTGTCTTCAGCCACTTTGATCTGGCAAAGGATTAGTGACAACATTAGGACCCATATCCCTGAAAGATAGCTTCTTTGATCTTACCAACTCTTGGTCTTGTTGAAGTTCTTCCATACTCTTCAGATACATGCTTCTAGTTCAATGTGTCGAGGAATCAGCTTGACGGTAGACAACAACTCTGAAGATGGAGACAGACAAGGATAAGTTTTCTGGACAACCTGGATGTATGTATGCAAATGATGCAATTGCTGTTTTTTTTTTGGTTTTATTTGATTTTCAAAGAATTCAAGTTATTACTTTGTAAACATCAAAACATGAAGGAGGTAAATCCTATATTGGATCAAAACTTTGATCAAGTTATCATCAAGATCAATCATCCATTTTGGTGGATTAGAGTTTTCACCCCATCAACACCCAAGATCCATTGAGTTTGATGAAACTTATGATGTTTACAAAGAAAGACCTATGAGTTCCTTGGAAATCAAATGAATGCATGGATGCATGGTTTATGCATCAATCACAATCAAGATCACACATAGTCGCACGAACAAAGTTCAAAGGTTCGACGTCACGAGCATGGAGTCAAAGTTAAGAACCACCCACAAAGGTATGAACTAGGGAATTTTGTACCTGCCGAACGGGTTCTACAAAGGTTCCCTGTTGAATGTAGTATAGCGGCAAGCAACAAAAGAAAAGATTTGGAAATATTGATCCGGGAATTATCGTCCACAGAGATGGAGAGATGCCATTCAACAGTTTCTACGGTTTCGAGCTCGGGATTGAATGAGCAAAAAAAAGTAAACAAAGATATAGACAAGAAAAGAATAAACACATTCTTAGAAGAGAAATAACTTATCAGGAATGTAAATATATTCACTCTTCACAAACATACACTTACCAACCCGTTATACTCAACCTACGATACTCATCCATGTTATCACGTATCTCTCACATAAGCGTCCATCTCTGGAGCACAAACGAGATCATCTCACAACTAAGGTTATCTCTAACGCGAAGTCGCGAGAACATCCGTATTCTCGCGTCGGCGATCTCTCGCGCGCCGCTCAAACACGAAAGCATTAAGTACAGATACAATCGGTGAATGCTAGCTCTAAATCTATCTCTAGAGTTCAGAACCAACAGATAATCATCCTAGATAAGGATTCAAGAAGTTTATCTCTAAAGCACCCCAAATCCCCAGCATAGAGCAAAAATCCAGGATAACATCAACACAGATTTGTAAAGCAAGTTAAATATAACATTATAATCGGTAAATATACATAAGATTCAAGTAAATATACAAACAAACCCAACCAAAGAGAAATACACAAAGAAGAAGAGAAATGAACCGAAAATCTCCCGGTTTGTCAGCTCCGTTCGACGCTCAATCCACCCCCAATCATCCTTATGCAACCTCCGAAGTTGTTTTCTAAGTTAATTTTGATCTAAGAATGAAGTTGATGGTGTTGGGACTCAAAAATACCCAACCCATAACCTAGAAATGTACAAATGAAGAGAATATAAACACAAATCTGCACAGGTCCGCTCAGCGGACCCCCTCCGCTCAGCGGCCTCCACTTATTCCCCAAAATATCTACAACAGTATACGTAGCTCCGCTGAGCGGGCTACCTCCGCTGAGCGGACCCAAAAATGCTTCAAATCTCTGCCAAGCTCCGCTTGAACTCCGCTGAGCGGACCTTCTGCTACAAAACTTCCTTATTCAGGTCCAAAATTGCGCAATCGGAGTCGTGCCTTCGACACTTTATTCCTCGAGGCTCCAATAAGCATGAATACCTATAAAAACAAAGGAAAAACTATTAAACGGTATATAAAACATATGAAAACTAAATAATGTGAATATATACACAAAAGTGGGGATTTTATTACAAAAACGGAATGAATCGAATCAATAAGTGCCACAATTATATACTCAAAATAACAACATTTTGGCACTTATCATTCCCAGAGTTTTCAATCTTCTATCGGATACTACCGGCACGCACAATTGCTCATGGGCGCCAATAATATGCCTAAAAAGACCTCGTATGAGCGTAGTATCGCATGACAACAAGCTCAAATTGGTACTTGATCTTGTTTCTGCACTACATCCTAAAAAGGCTTAGATGGGTTAAAAGGGTTCTAGGCCATTCAGCTTCTACGGACACTCACTATTGAAAGTAATAGCGTTCTTACGATAGTTCGTAACAACATCTACTACCTTCCATGAGGCCTCCACTGATTGGGGTTCCACCATATGATGCTCATGTTAAGGATTGCTCCTGACATGCAACTATTGGTCTTGCCACCTCCTATCTCAAGTTACTCACCAAAGTTCGGGTTAGAACTTTATCTCATCACAGAGGAACCATCGAGCACCAAAAAGAAAATAAAAGAAAATAAAAAACAAAGCACACAATAATATATACAGATAAAAACACACAGATAAACAAAAATAGGCTTAACACACTTAAAACTGGTTCCCCAATGAAGTCGCCATATTTCTGTAGCGGGGAAAATCTGATATCAAAGCCATAGGATGACTCGAATCAATATTTCAGTGAAAGTCGCCACCGCGCTTTTATTATTTCCAAAGGAAAAGGGAAAAGAACGAAAAAAACCAAAGTTTGTTTTTTTTAAAACAAAAGGAAGAGATCTTAGGTACGGGTGTTGCTTATACAAGGGGAAGGTTTTAAGCACCCCTCATATCTGTGGTACTCCACAGGAACCTTTTTGAAAATCTGTGTTGTGTGTGTGTCGCACGCTCGCGAAAAATGAACAGAGTCGCCACCAATATATTTATCCCATAAGGGAAAGGAATATCAGAAAACCTAACAAAGGAAGGAACAGGGTCTTGCGACCAGAGAATCAAGGTACGGGAGTCGGTTACGCAAGGGGAAGGTGCTAGCACCCCTCACGCCCATCGTACTCGATGGTATCCACCTATGTTTGTTTCTATCTAAAGGGTGTATACTATGTCTATGTCTAAATGCGAAATGAATGCAAAATGTAGGGAAAATAAAGAATTGTACTCGCACGGGCCCTACCCCGCTGCCTACGTATCCTTTTCAGGAATCAGAGTTACCGTAGCTCGGCTCACGATTTTCTGTTTGTTTTTGTGTTTTTTAATTGGGCGGCGTTAACGCTCACGCTCTTGCATAAGGGGACAGCCTAGGATGCAATGGAGCGGAGATAACAATGCCCTTAGAAAGGAGAAAAAGAGATTGGTTTGTATCTTTTAAGGGTAATTCCATGATGACGAGAACCCACTACAAGGTCTCGCATCACTTCCTCACTTTTGTTTTAAGTCTGAACATTTATTAGGTTTTTTGAAGTGTTTTTGGTTGGTGTTTTTTATGGGGAATTTATTTGTGATTTAGATCATACCAAAAGAGTCTTTTGTTTGTTTTTGAATATTTAGAGAACGCACATCGAGGCCTACGCCACAATCGTTTCTCTAAATAACGGTTAAGAAATACCTCGAGGCTTCACACCTCAATCATTTCTTCTCCGCTAAATAGGAAATACAAAAAGGAGTTCTTTTGTGAATATTTAGAGAATGCACATCGAGGCCTACACCACGATCGTTTCTCTAAATAACGGTTAAGAAATACATCGAGGCTTCACACCTCAATCATTTCTTCTCCGCTAAGTAGGAAAGAACATACACCGAGGCCTACGCCTCAATCATTTCTTTCCTACCATGAACTAAAGCAACGGTATGATCTTCATCGATTTTTATTAAGTATTTTAAAGGTTGAAAAGGAAAAGAATGCAAAAAGGGGAACTAGTCCTATTTCTCTACATCTATGTTATCATGGTTTCTACCTAAGGTTAGGAATGAAAGACACATGAAAAATAAAGCAAAGAGTAGAATATATGAAAATAGCATAAGAGCATGAAAAGGAACAAGTAGAAATATAGCACAAAAGTGAATTAAAAGTACTATTATTTTTATGGGTTTTTGAGTGTCAACAATTACCTAAAAATCTAACAAATTTTAATGGTGACTATTTATTCTTTTATCAAAAACTAACGAAGAGAATTGATTTTTATATGTCATTTTTACTCCCTAAAATCTAACAAAAGTAAGTGATTTTTATCATGTTTTTATTATCTAAAGAATAGAACAAAACTATGTCAAAAATACTAAATTCTAAGAAGAAAAATATATGATCAGGGGGGGGTGAGAATGGAATATTGTGGCGCGGTTAACAATTGGGGCGCAGGGCCCAGGTGAACAGGCCCAAAGGGAATTTTTGTTGCTTACAGCATCATGGGCCAATAGGGGGTGTGAATAGCAACTTCGTGGAAGAGGCCCAAGAAGCTTGTGATCCATGGGTTCAGAATTGGGATCAGAACTCAATTAATCATAGTTTAAGCCCTATGTTAATATCCATTTACACTAATTAACTCAAATTAATTTGATTAACTACATTATTACATTCCTAATTAACTAAATTGAATCAAATAACGTAAAAGGGGTTAGGGTTAGTACTTGTGGCCTTTGGACTTTTTTCGTGAAGCTTCTTCTTCCCCTTCTTGCGAGCAGCGGCGGCAACCGGAAGTGGCTTCTTCTCCGTTCAGAAATTCATCGCGCCGCCATAGTGTCACTCTCACTACTTCGTCCCGCTCTAATTCTCTCTCTGATGCCACCGCGACTCCTACCAACCTCTCGTTCAATCTCTCTCGCGACCACACATCTTTCTCGATCTCATCGTCGCGTTTCAGCCGGAGAAACGCACAACGCTCTTCGGATCGAGACTCAGGTATGTATACGATTCACTTTTCTTCTCTTGCTTCTGTTTGCTGGGAATTTCTTCTCTTTTCCTTCGAATCTGATTACGTTTCATGTATGGCGATGAGACTGTGAGGCGGTTATTATCCGTGATTGATGAGTATCACCGTGTTATTGATTCCACAGGTATACCTTGAAGATGATGAAGATTGATTGAAGGGAGAGATTGCAGCGGTGATGACGATGTTGAATTCGGAAGATTGGAGAGTCGAAGGTGATGGAGGAGACGAATGGAGGAGAAGGTTGTAGAGATGGTGAGTGAGAGAGAGTGAGAAGAAGATGAAGATGGTCTTATATAGAGGTGATGGAGATCGATTTTGTTCAGGTTCAGGTTCTCAGGTGAGTTTCTCTTTGATTTCCCTCTGAATTTCTCTTAGCAATAATTCTGTTATGAGGTGGTTATCAGTTAGTTTTCTGTTGGTGAGTTGGGTGTGAAAAAAAAAATTAGTTTGGTTGTTGGAATTTGTTATGAAAGTTAGTTATGTTAGTTGGAGATTATACTAGGTTGTTAGAGGTTAGAAGTTCTGTTACAAAGTTGGTTAGAGGGTGGTTATGACAGTTAGCTGATTGGTAAATGCTGTTAGGAATCGGTTGTAGAGTGAAATGAAGAATGTGAATTTGGTTTATGTGACTGGTTTTTATTCTGATGTTTGAATGGACTGTGCTTTTGAACTCTTGTATGTTTGCAGGTTGTGATTTTGGTTTTCTTTTAGGAATTGCTGCTGACTGTGTGCATTTGGGAGCTGCTGTTTGCTGTTAGGTTAGAGTTGAATGGTGGTAGATTTTTGTTTATATGCAGGGTTGGAATTATGGTGCAGCAAGGTCCTTTATAGTTTATTGAAACTGGTTTACGTGGATGTGTTTAGGACTGGTTCAAAAACGGTGTGTTTGTTCAAGTGGCTTTTCATGGTTGAATCAACTTGGTTTTGAGGCTTGCTTATTTATCCTGTTTTTTTGTTTTGAACAGGTGTAGGGGTCAAGGGTGGACTTTTGTGTATGATGTTGGTTATCACGACTTGCCGTAAGCGAAGTTTTGAAGAGACAATGGAGCATTTGAAGAAGACTTGAAACATTTTCTTTTTTTGTAGCTCTTTTCGTAACAGTCTGATATATTCGCATCTTGTTGTAATAAAGCAGTATAGGATCTTGTAACTTTGTAATAAGCCGAATTTCTTTTGTACCCTTTGACTCATTGTAATGGATTGTGACTTTGGCTCGAAATGTAATGGATTTGAGTTGGAATTCTTTTACTTATACTTGAACTTTGAATGAAGCTTCACCTTTTGCTGTAATCTCTTGTAATATGCGGATCAAACGAAATTTGAAGCTTGGTATTGACTTGTAATTATGATACCAACTAACAAACATTTCCCTCCATTTTAAATTTGAATTTTTGAATTTTGTATTTTTGAGACTGGATGAATTGAATGCTTTGAATTTGGAAGCCTTGCGTTCATGTCTTATAATTTTGAATCATGATAAACTTTTGTCTCCTCTTTTAACCCGAGTTCCAAGAAATTATCATCTTAATCCAATCAGACTTGTACATTAAGAACTCGATGAATATTTCACAGTAGTGAATCCAATTTCAATTCGATTTTCAATTTTCACTTGTGTCAAAAACAACAATCAAACACCTCAATAACAATGAACCCACAACTCCATACTTTTGCACCATGACAACGTCTTTCCTCAGTTGATGTCCTTCATATAACCATAATGCCTTAGGATCCCTTTTTTATGAAGACAAGGATTGGAGCACAGGAGGACACCTTGACATAAGATCCAATTACCCTTTGCTGGTGAACCTTGTAATTTGATAAATAAAAACTCCATGAATCGAACCCTAATTCCATGATCCAAGCTCAAAGAACAACCAGGTGAATAACGTTTATCTCAAGCAGGAGCCTTAACCAATAGAACCCTAATCCACTAGGAGACCTCTGATCCATTGTCTCAAATTATTGGTTAGTTATGCATGAAGTGTTAGATGGCCTAATGGAGGTATGTACATGAGATTATGAAATGCATAAGCCTAAGCCAGATAAAAGTTAAAGGGGTAGGACAAATTTGGGGTATGACAGCTGCCCCTATTTAATCGTCTTAAACCTGAAGGTGAGATTGGCGTTAGCCTTTCGAACATTCGAGGTAGAAGAAGATTAAATATCAAGACCTGAAATTTGTCCTGAAAAGATGGTGTAAGTGTTATCCTTATTTTTCCTTTTGTTTTGATATCTGCTGGGGAAAGAGCATTTTGTTTTTGTTTTTTCTGGTGGAAATATTTACAGTGAACAATGGATTTGGATGGAGATAGCTTATAACGTGGTAGCGGTGCCGACACGGGGTTTTCAAAGAGAATGGTTGTATGAAACAATGACCGACAGGAAAAAGATCTCGTACGATCTATGACTCAACATCGACTCGACATCAGGAGAGGACCTAAGCACGATCTTCAGGACTGAAAGAATAAGATCTTTTACGATCTATGACTCAACATCGACTCGACATCGGGAGAAGACCTAAGCATGATCTTCAGGACTGAAAGAATAAGATCTTTTACGATTTATGACTCAACATCGACTCGACATCAGGAAAGGATCTCGTACAATCTTCAAGACTGAAAGAATAAGATCTTTTACGATCTATGACTCAACATCGACTCAACATCGGGAGAAGACCTAAGCATGATCTTCAGGACTGAAAGAATAAGATCTCTTACGATTTATGACTCAACATCGACTCAACATCAGGAGAAGACCTAAGCATGATCTTCAGGACTGAAAGAATAAGATCTCTTACGATCTATGACTCAACATCGACTCGACACCAGGAGAAGACCTAAGCATGATCTTCAGGACTGAAAGAATAAGATCTCTTACGATCTATGACTCAACATCGACTCAACATCGGGAGAAAAGAAAGACATTGTGTCAGACACTCATCAGAGATTGAAGATACCTCGCCTCGGCACCGTGGTTGGAAGAGATTTGAAATGTAGTAGCAGATATCAATCAGAATTTGTAAGGACAACTTTTCATGTGGGGGATGTATCATCGTCTTGATTGAGGGACGATTTGTATTATCTGGCTTATGCTTTGTATGCATGTTTGAATTTTTATGGCGTAATGATCCACTGTAATGGATATGCTACGCTTTCGAGAATGCAATGTTATATGCAGTGAATGCTATATGCAAAGTGCCAAATAAAGGCATTAATGAGGTAAACACCAGGGAGAATCCCCTTAGTGTTAAGGACCATGTGGAGGTGCCAATAGATATGGGACTTTGATTTGTAAGATGCACCTTCTTTGGCTTGAAGAATAATTTCTGACTTCTCACCATGAGCCACTGCTTGGAGTATTTTCAGCCTGAGGAGATTCCCTCGATTCACC
The DNA here is from genome assembly GCF_029867415.1 of Vicia villosa. Lineage (NCBI taxonomy): Eukaryota > Viridiplantae > Streptophyta > Magnoliopsida > Fabales > Fabaceae > Vicia > Vicia villosa. The sequence goes on along the minus strand of NC_081182.1, from coordinate 17,979,000 downwards.
ATGTTGGGAATGAGAAATCCAGATAAGGAGCCTTGATTAGGGAAGTAGGACAACTCCTAGGAGAAATAAACTCCTATGCTTGAGGAATGGAACAAACTCTCGGGAGAAATAAACTCCATGCTTGGGGGGAGACCAAGATTCTAGGAGAAATAAACTCCTATGGTCATGGAGCGACAAAAACTCAGAATTGTGCCCCAAGCTTCGTGACTTATGGAGGAATTCGCCCCAAGGATCCTTGGAGAGATTTGTCGAATCTCGACGTAACTACCCCAGATTGGTTGAATTTGAGAGAGATTCCTCGACTTGATTGCCCCAGATTGATCAAAGCTTGAAGAGATTTATCGACATGATTGCCCCAGATATACTAAATTTGAGAGGTCCAATCTCGACTCAATTGCCCCTGATTAGGTACATCTTGTTAGAGTCCTCAAGCTTTCTTTGTTTTGAAGTCAAACAAACGTGGAAACAACTTTACCACGCTCAACGGAGTCTTCAAACTCTTCCCCTCAGAGTAATCAAAGAACACATCAACTGTTCATGCCCAACGAAGTTCTTTGGATAACTTGCCCCTTGATGGTCAATCATTTGAAAAGATTGGATTTTACTCCTCGGAGTTCTCAAGTCTCTTGTACCTTGACATGATCAAGTTACTCACTGATTCTCATCCTTGAAATTTCTTTGATGTTTAAGCAGATGTTTGTATGCAAAAGAATGTTAATTCTAGGAATGATGATTCTAATGCAAAGCCTATGTTAGTCTTGAAGTTGTAAAAGAAACTTTTTATTGAAATGAGGTAGCGACCTCTCGTGAATGGATCACTAGTTGACACAACCTCGATTTTTGCACGTGGAAGATAAAGCAAACATACGATACCAACATGGATATGAGTCTCGCTTCATTGGGAGTCAGTTAAACGCTATCTCATTGGAGTGCATCTTCAAAATAAACCCTACTTCAATTAGGACTTTTAAGGGTTGTAATTTGGCCGGGTTCACGGTTTTTAGAAAACAAAGGATTTTTAGGCTCAAAATTATTTGTACCCACCCCCTTCGTGATGTTCTCCATTCCTATGTTCAGTTAACTCAACACGAGTGTTCATCCCTCACAAGGAGTTTGAAATGGTTGAGGAATCAATGAGGTTCTTTGGACATGGCAGTCTCTCACCTTTTATTCTTTTGATTCATTGTCACACGACTTTGTTCTTGCTTGGCAATTTCATCATCTTTTTTTTTCTTGCTTCTTTTGTCATTTTTCTTTTCATCCTTTTCCCTTTTTTTTGCCATTTCTTTTTTTGCTATATATTTTTAACAAGTCGTGTGACCTCGCATTATCTTTGATTCGTTGGAGGTGATTGCGACCGCCTCACTCCTTTGATTTGATGAAGGATTACCACTGTAGTATCGTCATCTCTTGATCTCTTGATGAAACAAGGATAATCATTGCTGTTTTGACATTCCTCAACCTTTGGAAGGATAACCATTGTTGTATCCTTAGATGCACACCCTTTTGGTGAGTTTTGAACACTCAATCAAGTTAAATGAACATTACCTTGCCCCAAGGTTAAAATAAGGGTTTTTTATGATTAGAAAAGAAACTCCTTCTTCAAGGCTCAAAGGGGTTAACGAGGGTCTATCTCCCTTATATCTCCGGTGTTTGGGGATTTGAAATAATGCCTGTACATCCTCAGTAGGGTTTTTATTCAAAAACACATGATTAGAGATTTTGCATTTTTATTTTTCATCACTCTCCCTCAGCTTTTTGCATAAGCAAGCAATTAGTAAGGTTGGTATCGTAGTGCCAAAACATTTTATGAGTGATAACGAATGGATTACTTCAAGACAAACATAGACAATGTATTATGATTTTCATTCAGAAATTAACAAGTTTTTACCTGCTATTGATGCTTAAACACACAAATGAAAAATTACAATGAGAATGCAGTAAGAAACTAAATGGGTGTCGTTGTTGAGGAGACTTGACTCCGTCTGGACTTGTTGAGCTTGAATACTTTCTGCAGTTCCTTCCAAATACTTCAGATTACTTCAAAAGAGAACTCCAACGAAGTAAACTTCTGCCTTGCTTTAGGGATTCGAGCAATGCGAGTGATGCAATGCTCAAGATAAGAGTACGTCTTGCTTATCCCTCGTGCGGGAGCCCCAAGCATAGTTGCTAGAGTAGTAATCTCCATCATAAACAGGAAGAATCTTGTATGATCATCAACTCAAGGGAGCTACTTGTGGTGAAGAAGACCCAATACTAGAATCTTAACCAATTGTGATTCCAAGGAAACGAATGAGCACAAGGCAATAGAATCACATCAATTTGTTTCTCATGTTCTTCTTGTCTCTGTTAACTAGCAAGGCCACTGAGAAGGAGATCCTGAGAAAAGGCAACTGATATCTGAAGTAGAACCTTGAGAATGAGGATCATTGTGAAGAACAGTCTTGATTATCACACAGAAGAAGATTCTGACGGATTCACATGGGAATTTGTAATGCTTTTAGGGATTCGAGCAATGCAAATGGCGCAATGCTCAAGATAAGAGTACGTCTTGCTTATCCCTCGTGCGGGAGCCCCAAGCATATTCATTGAAGAAGTATTTGCCATCAACATGGAGGAACCTTGTGTGGTCACCAATCTTAGAGAAGCTACTTGTCGCAAGGAGAGCTCAAACACCAACTGAAGAACCAACCTCCATGGATACAACTGAGCACAAGAACCTTGAAAATGAGAGATGCTTCTAGAGAACATTCTTGATTTCTTTTTTTGGAAAAGATTATGACGAAGTTGCTCGAGAATTTGTGGTGCTTTTATTATTATCATACCAACCAACTCTGACAAGGAAGTAGTCTTCAACAAAAATAGGGAATATTGAAGTGAGAATACGGAAATGAAATGATGATTGCCAATGTTGAGGAGCCTTGACTCCATTTGGGCTTATTATTCTCTTTTTTTTTTTTGTGATACTTTCTGGAATACGGGAGTTCACTTATGCATGAACTCTTCGTTTTATGCACAGGCCATTTGGAGTGAATGATATTACTTCGGAGTCAATGAGATCTTGGACTTTGTGTTTCAAAATATTACAATCCTCAGTTGAATGTCCAGATGTCCCAGAATGGTACTCACACCTTACATTTAAGTCATATCCTTGAGGAATTGGTATTGGAGGGGGCTTAAACTCCCTTAGTTGGACCAAAGAATCCTTGAGAAAATGAGAAAGCAGCTGACTATAGGTCATAGGAATTGGGTCAATCCTTCTTAGTGGTCTCCTTGGCATTTGTGGACCCTGCTGATGGCAATGATTCCAGTACCCATTCTGTTCAGGTGTCTTCCTCTTTTGATCTGGCTGTGAAACAAATGGAGACTGATGAGGTGGGAAACCTGGAACCCAAGATGGTGCATTATGCTTCTGATTTGAAGTAGATCTGACATAGAAGTATGAGTCAACCTTTTCTTCTACCGCAGTTGGAACCCCATTTCCTTGGACAAACATACCCTCGGGGGTGAACAAAATCACTTTTGAATCAATGAGATCTTGAATTTGCTGCTTCAGCGCCCTACAATTCTCAATATCATGACCAGGTGCCCCAGAATGGAACTCACATCGAGCATTGGCATCAAAGGTGGGGGGAAGCTTTTCAGGCGTAGCCAATTCTCGTAGCTCAATCAACTGAAGTTCTAGCAGGCGAGGAAGTAACTGAGCATAAGGCATCGGGACCGGATTGATAAGCCTCTGAGGTATCTTGGGCTTTTTCCCACACATTTGGTCTCCTTGATTCATTCTAGGGGCATGAACATTTTGACGTGAAGGCAATGGCACTTGAAATTGAGGGAGAGCTCCCTGAGGCATCCCATGAGTGAAAAGAGATCCTATTGGGGAGAAGGAATCAACAACTTCTGTTGCAGCAACAGGAACAACATCACCTTCCTTCCTTAATACCGTCTTCAGAACTTCCATGACCAAGCTCAATTGAGTCTTCAACTGGCTATTTTCCTCCTTTAGTGCATCCTGATTATGGGCCAAGTCTTGCATCTCCAACATAAGATGACCCATTTGTTCCCTCATCTCATCCATTTCCTCAAGGAGTTGTTCCATAGTTGATCTTGGAGTTGTGGCGGTGAGAAGTCAAATATGTTGTTGATCTTGGAATCTGAATAGAAATGGTCCCATAAGTCTTTGAAAGAACCATGAAATGCATGATAGTATGAATGCATGTTTCATTTATGAGAGATCCTAAAGTCTTTTCCCACACTTTCATCTTTCTTTTTTGGAATCAAAGCTTCTCTTTTGTATAGAATATCTTTTCTTTTCTTTTTGCTTTTCTATTTCCTTTTCTTTTACATATCTTTTCTTTTCTTTTCTTTTCTCTTTTTTTTTGGAAATAGATTTTAGGATCTTTCATAAATGGAGTGGACAAAGCAATGATGTTATGTAATGCAAAAGCATGGGATCAACGGTCCATATAATCTTAGTAACCACTGTACAATCCTCTGAATAACTGATACAGGTCAAATGTCACAGGATCAAAGGTCCGACACCTTTTTGAATACCAGGAAGACCAATAGTCACCAACAGTACCTGTCATGTATATCCCTCCCCACTCACAGGTGAATCTAGGTCAGGGTAGGTCAAAAAAAGCCAACAGAGGATTGAAAGTAGGCGTAATCATACGATATTGCCTCTTTCAACCAAGCTCTGTCCGTGGATACATGATCGGATCAATCAGACATACGTCTTCTGTCCGTCATGGCCACTCTATTCCTAGTTCCTAAGGTATCACTCATGGCCTGGGTATTGGGCCTTTTACCTCATAGAACATCCCACCCAACCTGCAAAACAGAACAGAAGACCCCAAGGAACACAGAATATAATCCATATGCATGATGTGCAAACAGAAATAAACATGATATGCAGGCAGGAAAGTAAACATGCAAACATATATACAAGGTATAGACATAAAAACAAATAAACACCCAGTAAATAAACAAACAAACGCAGGCTAGGATCGACTCGCTATGGATGGACCAGCAACAGGTCTAGCAACATCCCCAGCAGAGTCGCCAGCTGTCGCACGCTCGCGAAAAATGAACAGAGTCGCCACCAATATATTTATCCCATAAGGGAAAGGAATATCAGAAAACCTAACAAAGGAAGGAACAGGGTCTTGCGACCAGAGAATCAAGGTACGGGAGTCGGTTACGCAAGGGGAAGGTGCTAGCACCCCTCACGCCCATCGTACTCGATGGTATCCACCTATGTTTGTTTCTATCTAAAGGGTGTATACTATGTCTATGTCTAAATGCGAAATGAATGCAAAATGTAGGGAAAATAAAGAATTGTACTCGCACGGGCCCTACCCCGCTGCCTACGTATCCTTTTCAGGAATCAGAGTTACCGTAGCTCGGCTCACGATTTTCTGTTTGTTTTTGTGTTTTTTAATTGGGCGGCGTTAACGCTCACGCTCTTGCATAAGGGGACAGCCTAGGATGCAATGGAGCGGAGATAACAATGCCCTTAGAAAGGAGAAAAAGAGATTGGTTTGTATCTTTTAAGGGTAATTCCATGATGACGAGAACCCACTACAAGGTCTCGCATCACTTCCTCACTTTTGTTTTAAGTCTGAACATTTATTAGGTTTTTTGAAGTGTTTTTGGTTGGTGTTTTTTATGGGGAATTTATTTGTGATTTAGATCATACCAAAAGAGTCTTTTGTTTGTTTTTGAATATTTAGAGAACGCACATCGAGGCCTACGCCACAATCGTTTCTCTAAATAACGGTTAAGAAATACCTCGAGGCTTCACACCTCAATCATTTCTTCTCCGCTAAATAGGAAATACAAAAAGGAGTTCTTTTGTGAATATTTAGAGAATGCACATCGAGGCCTACACCACGATCGTTTCTCTAAATAACGGTTAAGAAATACATCGAGGCTTCACACCTCAATCATTTCTTCTCCGCTAAGTAGGAAAGAACATACACCGAGGCCTACGCCTCAATCATTTCTTTCCTACCATGAACTAAAGCAACGGTATGATCTTCATCGATTTTTATTAAGTATTTTAAAGGTTGAAAAGGAAAAGAATGCAAAAAGGGGAACTAGTCCTATTTCTCTACATCTATGTTATCATGGTTTCTACCTAAGGTTAGGAATGAAAGACACATGAAAAATAAAGCAAAGAGTAGAATATATGAAAATAGCATAAGAGCATGAAAAGGAACAAGTAGAAATATAGCACAAAAGTGAATTAAAAGTACTATTATTTTTATGGGTTTTTGAGTGTCAACAATTACCTAAAAATCTAACAAATTTTAATGGTGACTATTTATTCTTTTATCAAAAACTAACGAAGAGAATTGATTTTTATATGTCATTTTTACTCCCTAAAATCTAACAAAAGTAAGTGATTTTTATCATGTTTTTATTATCTAAAGAATAGAACAAAACTATGTCAAAAATACTAAATTCTAAGAAGAAAAATATATGATCAGGGGGGGGTGAGAATGGAATATTGTGGCGCGGTTAACAATTGGGGCGCAGGGCCCAGGTGAACAGGCCCAAAGGGAATTTTTGTTGCTTACAGCATCATGGGCCAATAGGGGGTGTGAATAGCAACTTCGTGGAAGAGGCCCAAGAAGCTTGTGATCCATGGGTTCAGAATTGGGATCAGAACTCAATTAATCATAGTTTAAGCCCTATGTTAATATCCATTTACACTAATTAACTCAAATTAATTTGATTAACTACATTATTACATTCCTAATTAACTAAATTGAATCAAATAACGTAAAAGGGGTTAGGGTTAGTACTTGTGGCCTTTGGACTTTTTTCGTGAAGCTTCTTCTTCCCCTTCTTGCGAGCAGCGGCGGCAACCGGAAGTGGCTTCTTCTCCGTTCAGAAATTCATCGCGCCGCCATAGTGTCACTCTCACTACTTCGTCCCGCTCTAATTCTCTCTCTGATGCCACCGCGACTCCTACCAACCTCTCGTTCAATCTCTCTCGCGACCACACATCTTTCTCGATCTCATCGTCGCGTTTCAGCCGGAGAAACGCACAACGCTCTTCGGATCGAGACTCAGGTATGTATACGATTCACTTTTCTTCTCTTGCTTCTGTTTGCTGGGAATTTCTTCTCTTTTCCTTCGAATCTGATTACGTTTCATGTATGGCGATGAGACTGTGAGGCGGTTATTATCCGTGATTGATGAGTATCACCGTGTTATTGATTCCACAGGTATACCTTGAAGATGATGAAGATTGATTGAAGGGAGAGATTGCAGCGGTGATGACGATGTTGAATTCGGAAGATTGGAGAGTCGAAGGTGATGGAGGAGACGAATGGAGGAGAAGGTTGTAGAGATGGTGAGTGAGAGAGAGTGAGAAGAAGATGAAGATGGTCTTATATAGAGGTGATGGAGATCGATTTTGTTCAGGTTCAGGTTCTCAGGTGAGTTTCTCTTTGATTTCCCTCTGAATTTCTCTTAGCAATAATTCTGTTATGAGGTGGTTATCAGTTAGTTTTCTGTTGGTGAGTTGGGTGTGAAAAAAAAAATTAGTTTGGTTGTTGGAATTTGTTATGAAAGTTAGTTATGTTAGTTGGAGATTATACTAGGTTGTTAGAGGTTAGAAGTTCTGTTACAAAGTTGGTTAGAGGGTGGTTATGACAGTTAGCTGATTGGTAAATGCTGTTAGGAATCGGTTGTAGAGTGAAATGAAGAATGTGAATTTGGTTTATGTGACTGGTTTTTATTCTGATGTTTGAATGGACTGTGCTTTTGAACTCTTGTATGTTTGCAGGTTGTGATTTTGGTTTTCTTTTAGGAATTGCTGCTGACTGTGTGCATTTGGGAGCTGCTGTTTGCTGTTAGGTTAGAGTTGAATGGTGGTAGATTTTTGTTTATATGCAGGGTTGGAATTATGGTGCAGCAAGGTCCTTTATAGTTTATTGAAACTGGTTTACGTGGATGTGTTTAGGACTGGTTCAAAAACGGTGTGTTTGTTCAAGTGGCTTTTCATGGTTGAATCAACTTGGTTTTGAGGCTTGCTTATTTATCCTGTTTTTTTGTTTTGAACAGGTGTAGGGGTCAAGGGTGGACTTTTGTGTATGATGTTGGTTATCACGACTTGCCGTAAGCGAAGTTTTGAAGAGACAATGGAGCATTTGAAGAAGACTTGAAACATTTTCTTTTTTTGTAGCTCTTTTCGTAACAGTCTGATATATTCGCATCTTGTTGTAATAAAGCAGTATAGGATCTTGTAACTTTGTAATAAGCCGAATTTCTTTTGTACCCTTTGACTCATTGTAATGGATTGTGACTTTGGCTCGAAATGTAATGGATTTGAGTTGGAATTCTTTTACTTATACTTGAACTTTGAATGAAGCTTCACCTTTTGCTGTAATCTCTTGTAATATGCGGATCAAACGAAATTTGAAGCTTGGTATTGACTTGTAATTATGATACCAACTAACAAACATTTCCCTCCATTTTAAATTTGAATTTTTGAATTTTGTATTTTTGAGACTGGATGAATTGAATGCTTTGAATTTGGAAGCCTTGCGTTCATGTCTTATAATTTTGAATCATGATAAACTTTTGTCTCCTCTTTTAACCCGAGTTCCAAGAAATTATCATCTTAATCCAATCAGACTTGTACATTAAGAACTCGATGAATATTTCACAGTAGTGAATCCAATTTCAATTCGATTTTCAATTTTCACTTGTGTCAAAAACAACAATCAAACACCTCAATAACAATGAACCCACAACTCCATACTTTTGCACCATGACAACGTCTTTCCTCAGTTGATGTCCTTCATATAACCATAATGCCTTAGGATCCCTTTTTTATGAAGACAAGGATTGGAGCACAGGAGGACACCTTGACATAAGATCCAATTACCCTTTGCTGGTGAACCTTGTAATTTGATAAATAAAAACTCCATGAATCGAACCCTAATTCCATGATCCAAGCTCAAAGAACAACCAGGTGAATAACGTTTATCTCAAGCAGGAGCCTTAACCAATAGAACCCTAATCCACTAGGAGACCTCTGATCCATTGTCTCAAATTATTGGTTAGTTATGCATGAAGTGTTAGATGGCCTAATGGAGGTATGTACATGAGATTATGAAATGCATAAGCCTAAGCCAGATAAAAGTTAAAGGGGTAGGACAAATTTGGGGTATGACAGCTGCCCCTATTTAATCGTCTTAAACCTGAAGGTGAGATTGGCGTTAGCCTTTCGAACATTCGAGGTAGAAGAAGATTAAATATCAAGACCTGAAATTTGTCCTGAAAAGATGGTGTAAGTGTTATCCTTATTTTTCCTTTTGTTTTGATATCTGCTGGGGAAAGAGCATTTTGTTTTTGTTTTTTCTGGTGGAAATATTTACAGTGAACAATGGATTTGGATGGAGATAGCTTATAACGTGGTAGCGGTGCCGACACGGGGTTTTCAAAGAGAATGGTTGTATGAAACAATGACCGACAGGAAAAAGATCTCGTACGATCTATGACTCAACATCGACTCGACATCAGGAGAGGACCTAAGCACGATCTTCAGGACTGAAAGAATAAGATCTTTTACGATCTATGACTCAACATCGACTCGACATCGGGAGAAGACCTAAGCATGATCTTCAGGACTGAAAGAATAAGATCTTTTACGATTTATGACTCAACATCGACTCGACATCAGGAAAGGATCTCGTACAATCTTCAAGACTGAAAGAATAAGATCTTTTACGATCTATGACTCAACATCGACTCAACATCGGGAGAAGACCTAAGCATGATCTTCAGGACTGAAAGAATAAGATCTCTTACGATTTATGACTCAACATCGACTCAACATCAGGAGAAGACCTAAGCATGATCTTCAGGACTGAAAGAATAAGATCTCTTACGATCTATGACTCAACATCGACTCGACACCAGGAGAAGACCTAAGCATGATCTTCAGGACTGAAAGAATAAGATCTCTTACGATCTATGACTCAACATCGACTCAACATCGGGAGAAAAGAAAGACATTGTGTCAGACACTCATCAGAGATTGAAGATACCTCGCCTCGGCACCGTGGTTGGAAGAGATTTGAAATGTAGTAGCAGATATCAATCAGAATTTGTAAGGACAACTTTTCATGTGGGGGATGTATCATCGTCTTGATTGAGGGACGATTTGTATTATCTGGCTTATGCTTTGTATGCATGTTTGAATTTTTATGGCGTAATGATCCACTGTAATGGATATGCTACGCTTTCGAGAATGCAATGTTATATGCAGTGAATGCTATATGCAAAGTGCCAAATAAAGGCATTAATGAGGTAAACACCAGGGAGAATCCCCTTAGTGTTAAGGACCATGTGGAGGTGCCAATAGATATGGGACTTTGATTTGTAAGATGCACCTTCTTTGGCTTGAAGAATAATTTCTGACTTCTCACCATGAGCCACTGCTTGGAGTATTTTCAGCCTGAGGAGATTCCCTCGATTCACCATGTTGGGAATGAGAAATCCAGATAAGGAGCCTTGATTAGGGAAGTAGGACAACTCCTAGGAGAAATAAACTCCTATGCTTGAGGAATGGAACAAACTCTCGGGAGAAATAAACTCCATGCTTGGGGGGAGACCAAGATTCTAGGAGAAATAAACTCCTATGGTCATGGAGCGACAAAAACTCAGAATTGTGCCCCAAGCTTCGTGACTTATGGAGGAATTCGCCCCAAGGATCCTTGGAGAGATTTGTCGAATCTCGACGTAACTACCCCAGATTGGTTGAATTTGAGAGAGATTCCTCGACTTGATTGCCCCAGATTGATCAAAGCTTGAAGAGATTTATCGACATGATTGCCCCAGATATACTAAATTTGAGAGGTCCAATCTCGACTCAATTGCCCCTGATTAGGTACATCTTGTTAGAGTCCTCAAGCTTTCTTTGTTTTGAAGTCAAACAAACGTGGAAACAACTTTACCACGCTCAACGGAGTCTTCAAACTCTTCCCCTCAGAGTAATCAAAGAACACATCAACTGTTCATGCCCAACGAAGTTCTTTGGATAACTTGCCCCTTGATGGTCAATCATTTGAAAAGATTGGATTTTACTCCTCGGAGTTCTCAAGTCTCTTGTACCTTGACATGATCAAGTTACTCACTGATTCTCATCCTTGAAATTTCTTTGATGTTTAAGCAGATGTTTGTATGCAAAAGAATGTTAATTCTAGGAATGATGATTCTAATGCAAAGCCTATGTTAGTCTTGAAGTTGTAAAAGAAACTTTTTATTGAAATGAGGTAGCGACCTCTCGTGAATGGATCACTAGTTGACACAACCTCGATTTTTGCACGTGGAAGATAAAGCAAACATACGATACCAACATGGATATGAGTCTCGCTTCATTGGGAGTCAGTTAAACGCTATCTCATTGGAGTGCATCTTCAAAATAAACCCTACTTCAATTAGGACTTTTAAGGGTTGTAATTTGGCCGGGTTCACGGTTTTTAGAAAACAAAGGATTTTTAGGCTCAAAATTATTTGTACCCACCCCCTTCGTGATGTTCTCCATTCCTATGTTCAGTTAACTCAACACGAGTGTTCATCCCTCACAAGGAGTTTGAAATGGTTGAGGAATCAATGAGGTTCTTTGGACATGGCAGTCTCTCACCTTTTATTCTTTTGATTCATTGTCACACGACTTTGTTCTTGCTTGGCAATTTCATCATCTTTTTTTTTCTTGCTTCTTTTGTCATTTTTCTTTTCATCCTTTTCCCTTTTTTTTGCCATTTCTTTTTTTGCTATATATTTTTAACAAGTCGTGTGACCTCGCATTATCTTTGATTCGTTGGAGGTGATTGCGACCGCCTCACTCCTTTGATTTGATGAAGGATTACCACTGTAGTATCGTCATCTCTTGATCTCTTGATGAAACAAGGATAATCATTGCTGTTTTGACATTCCTCAACCTTTGGAAGGATAACCATTGTTGTATCCTTAGATGCACACCCTTTTGGTGAGTTTTGAACACTCAATCAAGTTAAATGAACATTACCTTGCCCCAAGGTTAAAATAAGGGTTTTTTATGATTAGAAAAGAAACTCCTTCTTCAAGGCTCAAAGGGGTTAACGAGGGTCTATCTCCCTTATATCTCCGGTGTTTGGGGATTTGAAATAATGCCTGTACATCCTCAGTAGGGTTTTTATTCAAAAACACATGATTAGAGATTTTGCATTTTTATTTTTCATCACTCTCCCTCAGCTTTTTGCATAAGCAAGCAATTAGTAAGGTTGGTATCGTAGTGCCAAAACATTTTATGAGTGATAACGAATGGATTACTTCAAGACAAACATAGACAATGTATTATGATTTTCATTCAGAAATTAACAAGTTTTTACCTGCTATTGATGCTTAAACACACAAATGAAAAATTACAATGAGAATGCAGTAAGAAACTAAATGGGTGTCGTTGTTGAGGAGACTTGACTCCGTCTGGACTTGTTGAGCTTGAATACTTTCTGCAGTTCCTTCCAAATACTTCAGATTACTTCAAAAGAGAACTCCAACGAAGTAAACTTCTGCCTTGCTTTAGGGATTCGAGCAATGCGAGTGATGCAATGCTCAAGATAAGAGTACGTCTTGCTTATCCCTCGTGCGGGAGCCCCAAGCATAGTTGCTAGAGTAGTAATCTCCATCATAAACAGGAAGAATCTTGTATGATCATCAACTCAAGGGAGCTACTTGTGGTGAAGAAGACCCAATACTAGAATCTTAACCAATTGTGATTCCAAGGAAACGAATGAGCACAAGGCAATAGAATCACATCAATTTGTTTCTCATGTTCTTCTTGTCTCTGTTAACTAGCAAGGCCACTGAGAAGGAGATCCTGAGAAAAGGCAACTGATATCTGAAGTAGAACCTTGAGAATGAGGATCATTGTGAAGAACAGTCTTGATTATCACACAGAAGAAGATTCTGACGGATTCACATGGGAATTTGTAATGCTTTTAGGGATTCGAGCAATGCAAATGGCGCAATGCTCAAGATAAGAGTACGTCTTGCTTATCCCTCGTGCGGGAGCCCCAAGCATATTCATTGAAGAAGTATTTGCCATCAACATGGAGGAACCTTGTGTGGTCACCAATCTTAGAGAAGCTACTTGTCGCAAGGAGAGCTCAAACACCAACTGAAGAACCAACCTCCATGGATACAACTGAGCACAAGAACCTTGAAAATGAGAGATGCTTCTAGAGAACATTCTTGATTTCTTTTTTTGGAAAAGATTATGACGAAGTTGCTCGAGAATTTGTGGTGCTTTTATTATTATCATACCAACCAACTCTGACAAGGAAGTAGTCTTCAACAAAAATAGGGAATATTGAAGTGAGAATACGGAAATGAAATGATGATTGCCAATGTTGAGGAGCCTTGACTCCATTTGGGCTTATTATTCTCTTTTTTTTTTTTGTGATACTTTCTGGAATACGGGAGTTCACTTATGCATGAACTCTTCGTTTTATGCACAGGCCATTTGGAGTGAATGATATTACTTCGGAGTCAATGAGATCTTGGACTTTGTGTTTCAAAATATTACAATCCTCAGTTGAATGTCCAGATGTCCCAGAATGGTACTCACACCTTACATTTAAGTCATATCCTTGAGGAATTGGTATTGGAGGGGGCTTAAACTCCCTTAGTTGGACCAAAGAATCCTTGAGAAAATGAGAAAGCAGCTGACTATAGGTCATAGGAATTGGGTCAATCCTTCTTAGTGGTCTCCTTGGCATTTGTGGACCCTGCTGATGGCAATGATTCCAGTACCCATTCTGTTCAGGTGTCTTCCTCTTTTGATCTGGCTGTGAAACAAATGGAGACTGATGAGGTGGGAAACCTGGAACCCAAGATGGTGCATTATGCTTCTGATTTGAAGTAGATCTGACATAGAAGTATGAGTCAACCTTTTCTTCTACCGCAGTTGGAACCCCATTTCCTTGGACAAACATACCCTCGGGGGTGAACAAAATCACTTTTGAATCAATGAGATCTTGAATTTGCTGCTTCAGCGCCCTACAATTCTCAATATCATGACCAGGTGCCCCAGAATGGAACTCACATCGAGCATTGGCATCAAAGGTGGGGGGAAGCTTTTCAGGCGTAGCCAATTCTCGTAGCTCAATCAACTGAAGTTCTAGCAGGCGAGGAAGTAACTGAGCATAAGGCATCGGGACCGGATTGATAAGCCTCTGAGGTATCTTGGGCTTTTTCCCACACATTTGGTCTCCTTGATTCATTCTAGGGGCATGAACATTTTGACGTGAAGGCAATGGCACTTGAAATTGAGGGAGAGCTCCCTGAGGCATCCCATGAGTGAAAAGAGATCCTATTGGGGAGAAGGAATCAACAACTTCTGTTGCAGCAACAGGAACAACATCACCTTCCTTCCTTAATACCGTCTTCAGAACTTCCATGACCAAGCTCAATTGAGTCTTCAACTGGCTATTTTCCTCCTTTAGTGCATCCTGATTATGGGCCAAGTCTTGCATCTCCAACATAAGATGACCCATTTGTTCCCTCATCTCATCCATTTCCTCAAGGAGTTGTTCCATAGTTGATCTTGGAGTTGTGGCGGTGAGAAGTCAAATATGTTGTTGATCTTGGAATCTGAATAGAAATGGTCCCATAAGTCTTTGAAAGAACCATGAAATGCATGATAGTATGAATGCATGTTTCATTTATGAGAGATCCTAAAGTCTTTTCCCACACTTTCATCTTTCTTTTTTGGAATCAAAGCTTCTCTTTTGTATAGAATATCTTTTCTTTTCTTTTTGCTTTTCTATTTCCTTTT